>NC_041383.1:358838728-358882728 GCF_002162155.2 Triticum dicoccoides
GGCGGCGCCGGCGGCTGACGGCGGCGGCGGATCGGGGCTGGGGCAGCGGCTAGGGTTTGGGGCGGCTGGGCCTCCCCGGCTTATAAAGCACCGTGGGCCAGGAGTGCTAGGCGGACACGGCCCGTAGATCGGTTACACGTTTTTTTTAAAAAAAATATAATTCCGCGCAGAAGAAAAAGAAAAATAAATACTAAACGGACTCCAAAAATCCCGAAATAAATTTTCCCCGGCTTCTAAAATCAAGCCGGACAAGAAGAACATTTATTTGGGGCCTAAATGCAATTTTGAAAAATGCACATGTTTCCTAAATCCAAATAAAAGGGCGAAAAAACTCCAAAATAAATCTTATTTGATTTTTTTATTAAATCTTCATTATTTCTTTATTTTGGGAAAGTCATTTTATTCCCTCTCTGAATTTTTGGTAGTAGAAATAATTGAAGATAAAATAAATAAAACGAATGATCCTATTTTCAAAATTTGAGAAAAACTCAAATAAGAAAATAACGAAATCCCCAACTCTCTCCGTGGGTCCTTGAGTTGCATAGAATTTCTAGGATCGATCCAACAATGCAACAAAAATATGATATGCAATGATGATCTATGTATAACATTCCAAATTGAAAATTTGGGATGTTACAAACCGACCCCCCTTAAGATGAATCCCGCCCTCGAGATTCGGGTTGGCTAGCAAATAGGTGAGGGTGGTCCTTGAGCAGATCTTCCTCTCGCTCCTAGGTGGCTTCCTCCTCGGTGTGGTGGCTCCACTGAACTTTGCAGAACTTGATAACCTTACTGCGGGTAACTCGGCTGGCATAATCCAGAATCCTAACTGGTTTCTCTTCATAAGTCAAATCATCCTTCAACTGAATTGCTTCCAGTGGCACTGTATCTCTCAGTGGTATATCAGCCATCTCTGCGTGACACCTCTTCAACTGAGAAACATGGAACACATCGTGAACTCCTGACAATCCCTCAGGTAATTCCAACTTGTACGCTACTTCTCCCATGCGTTCCAAAACTTTGTATGGCCCCACAAAACGTGGCGCTAACTTTCCTTTAACTCCAAAATGCTTAAATCCTCGAAGTGGAGATACTCGAAGATAAACTCTGTCTCCAACTTCGTGTTCTGTCTCCTTGTGTTTCGAATCTGCATAACTCTTCTGTCTTGACTGAGCTACCTTGAGCCTGTCGCGGATCAATTTTACCTTCTATTCAGACTCCTTAATCAAATCCGGTCCAAACAACTGGCGGTCTCCCACCTCATCCCACAACAACGGGGTTCTGCACCTCCTTCCGTACAAGGCTTCGAAAGGGGCCATCTTCAAACTGGATTGATAACTGTTGTTGTAAGAAAACTCCGCGTATGGCAAGTTGTCATCCCAACTTGATCCATAATCCAAAACACAAGCTCTAAGCATATCCTCCAAAATCTGATTGACTCTCTCGGTCTGTCCATCTGTCTGTGGATGGAATGATGTGCTAAACTCCAGCCTGGTTCCCAATGTTTCGTGCAACTGCTTCCAGAACTTTGAGGTGAATTGGGTTCCTTTATCTGATACGATACTCCTCGGAACTCCATGCAAACATACAATCCTTGTCATGTATATCTTAGCCAATTTGGCACCGCTGTAGGTAGTCTTTACTGGGATGAAATGAGCTACCTTTGTCAAATGATCGACTACAACCCAAATTGAGTCATAGCCTGAACGAGTCCTGGGAAATCCCGTGATGAAATCCATGCCTAGTTTGTCCCACTTCCATTCGGGTATAGGCAATGGCTGCAACAATCCGGCTGGCTTCTGGTGTTCTGCTTTCACCCTCTGACATACATCACAAACTGCTACATACTCTGCAATATCCTTCTTCATTCCGGTCCACCAGAAAGTTTCCTTCAAATCCAAATACATCTTGGTATTTCCGGGGTGAATCGAATATGGTGAATCATGTGCCTCTTGCAGAATCAACTTCCTGATCTCCGGGTCACTGGGCACATAAACACGGTCCTCAAATCGTAGGGTATCGTACTCATCCTCACGAAATCCCTTAGCCTTCCCTTCGCTCATTTTCTCCTTTATAGAGGCAACTTCCTTATCTGTCTTTTGAGCTTCTCTGATTTTATCCATCAACGTAGACTAAATCTCCATTGCTGCTACATAGCCTCTCGGAACTATTTCCAAACATAGATCATGAAGATCCTCGGCTAACTCCTTGGGTATTCCTCCCATCATTAGTGTATTGACGTGGCTCTTACGGCTCAACGCGTCTGCTACAACGTTAGCCTTCCCGGGGTGATAATGCAATCTCATATCATAATCCTTAATAAGCTCCAACCATCTCCTCTGCCTGAGATTTAACTCCTTCTGCGTGAAGATGTACTTCAAACTCTTGTGATCCGTGTACACCTCACAATGATTCCCAATGAGAAAATGTCTCCATGTTTTCAGTGCGTGCACTGCAGCTGCTAACTCCAAATCATGAGTAGCATAATTCAACTCATGAGGCTTAAGCTGTCGTGAAGCATACGAAACAACTCTTCCCTCCTGCATAAGCACTGCTCCAAGTCCTCGACCTGAAGCGTCGCAATACACTTCATAGTCCTTAGTCTGATCTGGCAGAATTAATACTGGTGAGGTAACCAAACGTTTCTTCAATTCCTGGAAACTAGCCTCACACTCCTCAGTCCAAATGAACTTAGTATCCTTCTTCAACAACTCTGTCATAGGCTTCGCAATCTTCGAGAAATTTTCAATAAATCTCCAGTAGTATCCTGCGAGTCCAAGGAAACTCCGGATTTCTACAACTGTTGTTGGTGCTTCCTAGTTTGTCACAGTGACATCTTTAGTGGGGTCTACTACGATACCTTCTCCGGATATAACATGTCCGAGAAATCCAACTTCTTTCAACCAAAACTCACACTTGTTGAACTTGGCGTATAGCTGATGTTCTCTGAGCTTCTCGAGTACCATACGCAAGTGTTCCTTATGTTCCTCTTCATTCTTCGAGTAAACCAAAATATCATCAATGAACACCACGACGAACTTATCCAAAAACTCCATAAACACCTTGTTCATCATGTTCATAAAATAGGCTGGGGCGTTAGTCAGACCAAATGGCATAAGGTATACTCATACAGCCCATACCTGGTGGTAAAAGCCGTCTTCGGTATATCTTGCTGCCGAATCTTCAACTGATGGTATCCTGATCGCAAATCGATCTTGGAAAACACCTTAGCTCCTTGCGACCGATCAAACAGATCATTGATCATTGGTAGTGGGTACTTGTTCTTGATTGTTACTTCATTCAATCCGTGATAATCAACAACCATTCTTAACGATCCATCCTTCTTCTCCACCAGAAGTACTGGCGATCCCCAAGGCGAAGAACTTGGGCGAATAAAACCTTTGTCCAACAGCTCCTTAATCTGCTTATTAATTTCCTCCAAATCTTGGGCTGGCATCCTATACGGTCTCTTGGATATCGCCCCGTGCCTGGCAGTAGTTCAATTAAGAACGCAATGTCTCTATCCCGTGGCATGCCTGGCAACTCTTCTGGAAATACATCGGGGAAATCCTTTACCACTGGTACTTCCTCCTGCACAACTCCTGATAAGGAATTTACATGTGCTCTCCTCGGCTTATGCCGTGATACATACTTGATTCTTATTCCTTCTGGTGTCGTAAGCAAAATTTTCTTGCTGGCGCAATCAATGTTTCCTCCATACATCGACAGCCAATCCATACCAAGAATTACATCCAAACCTTGGGATTCCAATATAATTAAATCCGTTGGGAAAACATGCCTTCCTATTCTTAATGGCACCTGAAAGCATCCTTGACTGACCATAAACTCAGCTCCCGGTGAACTTACTAGCATGGTGTCTTAAGAGTCTTAGTGGGTAGGCTAAACTTATCCACAAATCCCCTTGATATGTATGAATGCGATGCACCAGTATCGAAAAGAACAACTGCAGTAAATGCCTTAACCAAAAACTTACCTATTACTGCGTCTGGCTGAGCTTCAACCTCCTCCACGGTAACGTGGTTCACTTGCCCCCTGTTGAAAGGGTTCGACTTCTTTCCTGAGCTTCCATTGCCATTTCCATTTTGGGCTTCCGGGCAGTCATTTGCATAATGCCCCGTCTTACGGCACTTATAAGAAGTGATATGACTCAGGTCTACCTTGGATGGTGTGGACGGGTTGGTGCGGCTTTGTCCATTGCTTCCTCCATTCCCGTTTCCATTCTTTGTGCCATTATGATTGTGCGAGCTGCCTCCTCCATGAGTATGCTGAAAGTGTCCTCCTGACTTTGGGGTAAAGCGTGGCTTCTGCTGAGCTCCAGAATTGTTCTTCCCCTGTGCGTACTTTCTCTTACGATTGTCAATCTGCTGCTGCTTCCCTTCAATCATAAGAGCATGATCTACTAACTCCTGGTAGTTATCGAAAGTGGCTACCATCAACTGCATGCTCATCTCATCATTCAGTCCTTCTAGAAACTTCTCCTGCTTAGCTGCATCCGTAGCAACGTCATCTGGGGCATAACGTGCTAGCTTACTAAAATCATCCACATACTGGCCAACTGTCCGTCCTCCTTGGCGTAAGTTGCGAAACTCATGCTTCTTCATGGCCATAGCTCCTGCTGAAACATGGGCAGTACGAAAAGCTTGCTGGAACTGATTCCATGTGACAGTGTCTACAGGGTAAGTGGCTGTAAAATTCTCCCACCATGCTGCTGCGGGTCCGTCAAGCTGATGTGCGGCAAACTTCACCTTTTCTCCATCTGTGCATCCTCCAGTGGTCAACTCCCTCCCTATCTTACGGAGCCAATCATCTGCTACTATCGGCTCGGTGCTACTGGAAAACACCGGCGGATTCAACCTTAAGAAACGTGCCAGATGGTCAACAGGTGGTGGTGGTGGTGGGTTGTTGTTGTTGTTGCCTTGGTTTTGTACCAATGTTTGAATCAAGGTATTCTGCTGCTGAATCAACTGAGTGATCTCTGGCGGAAAAACAAACTCGGGGTCGCGTCTCGGAGGCATCTGAGGGTTTAAAGGGGAGAGTTAAGAATAGAATGAGGTCTAGTGAGATAACACTACCCATATGCACATGAGACAAAACACGCAATATCATTCCAATCAATTCAAACAAGGGCATACAACGGTCTAACTATCGTTACAAAGTGCTTGGTCTAAAACTAATTAAATGGTGGAAAATTCTACTACTGTTATGGTGGTCAACTAGAAAAACTGCTCCGATGCAGATTCCATGATATCTGCTCCAGCTTCATCAACATAGTCATCATCGCTGTCGTCGAGATCCGAGTCGGTGTCGTCGATGATGATATAATTAGCGGAGTAGTTTGATAGCAACATAATTTGTAATGAGCAAGTAACGATAGTAGTAACAAAAGTGCAGCAAGGTAGCCCAATCCTTTTGAGGCAAAGGACATGCAAAAACGGTCTCTTATGATAAACAAAGTGTTCTTGAGGGTACACGGGAATTTCATCTAGTTACTTTCATCATGTTGGCTTAATTCGTGTTTGCTACTTTGATAATTTGATATGTGGGTGGACCGGTGCTTAGGTGCTATTCTTACTTGAACAAACCTCCTACTTATGATTAACCCTCTCGCAAGCATACGCAACTACGAGAAAAGTATTAAGAATAAATTCTAACCATAGCAATAAAATTTTGGATCCAATCGGCCCCATTACGGAATAGAGCATAAACTGGGGTTTAAGCTTCTGTCACTCCACAATGCATTCCCTTAGGCCCAAATATGATGAAGTGTCATGTAGTCGACGTTCACATGACACCACTAAGGGAATCACAACATACATATCATCAAAATATCGAACACATATCAAGTTCACATGATTACTTCCAACATGATTTCTCCCGTGACCTCAAGAACAAAAGTAACTACTCACAATCGATAATCATGCTCAAGATCAAAGGGGTATTAAATAGCATAATGGATCTGAACATATAATCTTCCACCAAATGAACCATATAATAATCAACTACAAGATGTAATAAAAACTACTAGTCACCCACAAGCACCAATCTATAGTTTCGGTACAAAGATTGAACACAAGAGATGAACTAGGTTTGAGAGGAGTTGGTGCTGTTAAAGATGTTGATGAAGATAGCCCTCCTCAAGATGGGAGAGTTGTTGGTGATGATGATGATGTTTTCCCCCTCCGGGAGGGAAGTTCCCCGGCGGAATCGCTCCGCCGGAGGGCAGAAGTGCTCCTGCCCAAGTTCCGCCTCGAGATGGCGGCACTTCATCTCAAAAGTCCTCCTCCCAATTATTTTAGGTCAAAATGACTTATATACCAGAAAACGGGCACCGGAGGTGGGCCGAGGGGGGCAGCACCCACCAGGGCGCGCTTGGGCCTCTTGGTGCGCCCAGGTGGGTTGTGCCCACTTGGTGGCCCCCTCTGGTACTTATTTGATCCAATATTTATTGAATATTCCATTAAAAATCCTCGTGAAGTTTCAGCTCATTTGGAGTTGTGCAAAATAGGTAGCTTGACATAGCTTTTTCAGGTCTAGATTTCCAGCTGTCACAATTCTCCCCCTTTGTGTATACCTTGCATATTATGAGAGAAAAGGCATTAGAATGACTCCAAAAGAATTATTATACAATAAAAAACATAAATAATAGTAGGAAAACATGATGCAAAATGGACGTATCAGTCACTGACATCAAAAACTCTTCTATGCGTGCTAGTGGTGAGATAACATTGATGCCACCTAGTACTGGGCAGAGACTTTGGGAGTATTGCCACATCTAGTATAACAGATGTTTTTCGAAGGACTGAGGTACACAATTTCCAAGGTTTTCTTGGTTATGTGTTGACAAATGGATATAGTTGGAGTGTAGGTGATAAGCACATTTCTTATATACTATTTGGGCACACAAATTCACCTTTTATTGAGATATATCCATCCATTCTTGCTATGACTTGTTGAATATTCGAATGATAATCATAAAAGAGAATGTTGACTAGCGAATTGTTTATTTTGCAGAAAAGTGCGCAAAGGCACTATAATCGTCAAGACTTCTACTATGTGGCTAACGAGAAGAGAGAAGGGCATGAAAGAAATACGTCAAGGCTTGAGCGTGAAGGAAAGAAGTAATGTAGGGGAGCAAACTAAAAGAAGAGGTGGATCTTCTTGGGAAGAAAGAAGAAAGGAGGAGGGCCAAAGTAAAAAAAAGACAGAACAGAGGAGGGGATCAAAAATCCCTAGCGCAGCCGATCCCCATCGAGCCTGGCATCTCCATCTCTCTCCCCCTCACCGCTTCTTCTCCCACCTCCGGCCGCCGCCGCGGCCAGGCCATCGTGGCGGCGCGCTTCCGCGACCTCGTTGCTCCACCATCACCCGCGCCATCCACCACCCACACCATCATCCATCCATCACAGCGCCAGCCACCAGTGCCCACCTCGCGCGACCTCTCCCTCCAGCCGGCGCGCCCGGCCAGACACACCGCCGCTGCTTCTTCTTCCCTTCTTCCCCGCTTCTCTGAATCTCTGTCTGCTGCTCCTTCTCGCCCGCGCCCCTGCTGCTGCTCGTCTACAACTCTCCCTGCTGCTATCCTTCTCCAAGCTCACCTCCTCTCTGAATCCCTACTGCTGCTGCTCTTCTACTTTCCCCTACCACGCTGCTGTTCTGCTCCTTCTCCATCTCCAAACTCCAAGTCGTTGCTGCTACTCCATCTTCCTTTGCCCCGCTGCTCCTTCTCCCTCCTCTCAACGCCCCCTGCTACTGCTTCTTCTCTCTCAACCTCCTGCTGTTGCCTTCTCTCTCTCTCTCTGAAATTCTGTAGTATTGAGAGATGTTCAAGACTTGTAAGGTTCAGATTTGAAGAGTACATGTAAACTGCTGTTTGCTCTGTTTAGTACTTGTATAATATAGTGTATGTTTTCTGGGATCTGACTAGTTGATGCATCTATACAAATAAGTTCGTGAATGTTATATTTGTCAACCGTGTGGTACATGTATGCTTGTCACTTGCACTGAATTTACGTAATTCCAGTTCATGTATCTGTTGTCACAGTGTCATCCCTTTTCTGCAGAAATATATTCAGTTTTGTAGTCCATGTATTAGCTCAAGTTCTTGTTTCTTCCCACTGTTCATGTTATATATATATATGTTCTTGTCTTTTTAATTTCCTAGCCGTATGTTTTCTTGTGTTAGCATTAAATTCATCGAGTAATATGGAAATTGCCAAAAAGAGAGTATAGAAAATCTGAATCTCTCTTTGCTTATTTTGCATTTTCTTTGGCGATGATCTTCAGGAACTACCCTGTTTAGTTTAGGTTTATTTCCTTGCAATCATCATCTGTATTCTGTCACCTAGCTTTAGTCGAGCATAGTCGTCGTCGCCTAGTCCCTGAGGAGAACACGACACTCGCAGTTTGGGCGTAAAAACCCCACTGTACCTACTAACGATCATTTTGGCGCCGTTGCTGGGGACTAGCGTCGAGCGTTTGTGTGAGGCTTTAGACTAGGTTTAGCTTGTTTCCTTTTTGTGCTTTATATATTTGTGATATATCTCTAACTCCTAACCCTTGTTCTAGTTTATTTTCTCTTTGTTTTCTTTTCCTTTTTGCAGGTTAGAACCATCTTCTCGGATATGGCTTACTATTCAGATCATCATGCTTATGCGAGCAACACTACAAACAGCACGGAAAGTATTCAAGAACTGATAAGTAAGATTTCCCATCAATTAGATGATTTAGCTCGGCAGCGAGAGGTTGTTTTTGAGGATAGGCCTAGCTCTTATGATCCTTATTCTAGAGGTCATCCTTATGTTGCTCCTACATGCCATATTTGTGGATTTCAGGGCCATTCACCCGCTGAATGTCAGCGTGGTTACTCTCACCCTCCCGATTGTTATGGCATGAGCTTCGCCCCACAGCCTAGCTCATACCAAAACAATTACACACATGGGTGGCCTGAAAACCAGAATATGTCATATAGGAGCAATAACCCTGAGATCTCATCGTTTGCCTCTAGTTATCCAATGCAGGGATTCAGGTACAATGAGGAGAACCACAAATATGCTCCACAACAGATTTATTCACCTCCTACTCATATACCTCAATACCAGGAGATGTGTCCAATGGAGTTAAATGGTCCTCCATTTGGTCAACCAACAACTCCAGCACCTTTCGAGCAATCTCATGTGCAAGTGCCCACACAAGATGAATTTGATGATATAGAGAAGCTCACATTGCTTAGTATTGAGTTCACTTGGAGTGCCGAGGATGATCCTATTAGGAAGGTTATACTAGATGAAATGAAGAAGATCAAGAGTGGAAAAGAGCTGGTGGAAGAAGTAAGGAAGATTGAGAAGAACATCAACGCTGGCAGCACTATTTCTTCACAACTTGAGTTGAGTGTGGCTGAGATATCCATGGATACATGTGAGGTTCCAACACCTTCACATTTCGTTGAGCAAGTTAGCAAGTGCCTTGAGCAAGAGATACCTCAGATTGAAGAAGATGAACTAGAAGACAAGGAACAAGATGGTCAAGAGCTGCAATTCCCAAGTGATCAAGTTGAAGATTCATCATCTATTACTCCTGAAGAAGTGCAAGAAGCTGCTGTAGATGAAGATGAAGAACATGAGATTCATTTGCCTATTGTCATACCAGAGCGTGATGTGTCAGGTTTACTCAATCCTCTTGATTACATGATGCCTTGTGATTTCTTTGCTACCACCTTGCATTACATGATACCATCACATAAGATTGATTTGAAAACTCATTTGCTTGGATATGATGATATATACCCTGTTAGTGGCATTGCTCTCATTTGTGATGATCACAATTACTTTCCTCATGCTAGTCTTGAGCTTAATGATAAATGTCATCCTCGTGTGAGTATTGACCATGCTGATTTCTGCCATCCTAAACATGTGCTTTATAGTTATGCTTATATAATTGGATATTCCATTGATGACTTGGAAGGCATCGACCGTATCACTTGTAGTTGTTTGTGTGAGTCCTATTTCAGGCTTTTGCTACTGCACTGTTTACTACATGCTGACCAGGTTCGAGGTGACATTCCTTGGGATCCTGGTGGAGTCAGAGCATGGCGATGAGGGGAGCACAAACAGGGAACACAAACAGAGAAGAGTGGAGAGAAGAAAGTAGGAGAGAAGAGTATACAAATACCAGGTGATTCTGTTCCACTTGAAGCAACCTTTAGAAAATTTAGTACGAGAACTGGCATTTTATTGCATTGAAACTCTTTTTGCATTGTGACACCTTACTCTTCACTGCAAAGTAGGATTCACTCCAAGAAGATTGTTGATTCTCTTAATACTAAAACTATGCAGCTGTATTCTTCTTATGGTAATTTGTGATAATGAATACTTTATACCTCCATGTAAATGTTCAATGGGAATGCCTTGAGTCTAAGTGAAACCTACTAATGAATTGATGTGTTGTGTCTGACTGTCCCAAGTTAAGCTAAGTAACTGGTGGCACTTAAGTAGTAGCTATGATCTATGGATCTGTAGTATGTGAAAAACAGTGCCATTAGCTATGGATTCCTCTTTCAATTATTCCTGTTTTACTTAAGCTAAGTAATTTTCAAATAACTAAATAAAATAATTATAATAATTTAAGTCCGATCGACCTATAGTAGCATGTCATGTTCCCTGGATCGGTGGCTTGTGAAATCTAGTAGATTGGACTGTAAAAAAAATTTATATGAAAAATGCTATAATTTGTCGAACCAGGTGTATACCATGTTCTCGGGATCGGTGGTATGTTCCTTTGGGGAGATAATAACAAAAAAATACTAATAATTTGTCTAACCAGGTGTATACCATGTTCTCGGGATCGGTGGTATGTTCCTTTGGTGAGACTGATATAATATCATCTCTTGTGCTTTAAATTCAATAAGTAACTTGTTTTTCTAATTCATTTTGGGGTCCCAGCTTATCTCAGGGCTAAAGACAGAGCCAGCTCTTGATTATTAGTATTTACTTTGACTCAAGGCCATTGACTTGGAATATTTACAGTGTGTTATAAATATTTCTTATCACAATTTAGCTTCAGTAGAGTACATTTGCTTAGTTCCAGTATTGTCGGAATTACTATCTATCGGAAAGTGCATCTTTACTAGGCAGTGTGAGTTGTGTCACCATCAAAAAAATTTCCTTTGCTTGAGGACAAGCAAAGATTTAAGTGTGGGGGAACTTGATAAGCACATTTCTTATA
The DNA here is from genome assembly GCF_002162155.2 of Triticum dicoccoides. NCBI lineage: Eukaryota > Viridiplantae > Streptophyta > Magnoliopsida > Poales > Poaceae > Triticum > Triticum dicoccoides. Next base: position 358,849,970 of record NC_041383.1, read on the forward strand.
TACTATTTGGGCACACAAATTCACCTTTTATTGAGATATATCCATCCATTCTTGCTATGACTTGTTGAATATTCGAATGATAATCATAAAAGAGAATGTTGACTAGTGAATTGTTTATTTTGCAGAAAAGTGCGCAAAGGCACTATAATCGTCAAGACTTCTACTATGTGGCTAACGAGAAGAGAGAAGGGCATGAAATAAATACGTCAAGGCTTGAGCGTGAAGGAAAGAAGTAATGTAGGGGAGCAAACTAAAAGATGGGGAGGATCTTCTTGGGAAGAAAGAAGAAAGGAGGAGGGCCAAAGTAAAAAAAAGATAGAACAGAGGAGGGGATCAAAAATCCCTAGCGCAGCTGATCCCCATCGAGCCTGGCATCTCCATCTCTCTCCCCCTCACCACTTCTTCTCCCACCTCCGGCCGCCGCCGCGGCCAGGCCATCGTGGTGGCGCGCTTCCGCGACCTCGTTGCTCCACTATCACCCGCGCCATCCACCACCCACACCATCATCCATACATCACAGCGCCAGCCACCAGTGCCCACCTCGCGCGACCTCTCCCTCCAGCCGGCGCGCCCGGCCAGACACACCGTCGTTGCTTCTTCTTCCCTTCTTCCCCGCTTCTCTGAATCCCTGTCTGCTGCTCCTTCTCCCCCGCGCCCCTGCTGCTGCTCGTCTACAACTCTCCCTGCTGCTATCCTTCTCCAAGCTCGCCTCCTCTCTGAATCCCTACTGCTGCTGCTCTTCTACTTTCCCCTACCACGCTGCTGTTCTGCTCCTTCTCCATCTCCAAACTCCAAGTCGTTGCTGCTACTCCATCTTCCTTTGCCCCGCCGCTCCTTCTCCCTCCTCTCAATGCCCCCTGCTACTGCTTCTTCTCTCTCAACCTCCTGCTGTTGCCTTCTCTCTCTCTCTCTCTGAAATTCTGTAGTATTGAGAGATGTTCAAGACTTGTAAGGTTCAGATTTGAAGAGTACATGTAAACTGCTGTTTGCTCTGTTTAGTACTTGTATAATATAGTGTATGTTTTCTGGGATCTGACTAGTTGATGCATCTATACAAAATAAGTTCGTGAATGTTATATTTGTCAACCGTGTGGTACATGTATGCTTGTCACTTGCACTGAATTTACGTAATTCCAGTTCATGTATCTGTTGTCACAGTGTCATCCCTTTTCTGCAGAAATATATTCAGTTTTGTAGTCCATGTATTAGCTCAAGTTCTTGTTTCTTCCCACTGTTCATGTTAGATAGTTATATATATGTTCTTATCTTTTTAATTTCCTAGCCGTATGTTTTCTTGTATTAGCATTAAATTCATCGAGTAATATGGAAATTGCCAAAAAGAGAGTATAGAAAATCTGAATCTCTCTTTGCTTATTTTGCATTTTCTTTGGCGATGATCTTCAGGAACTACCCTGTTTAGTTTAGGTTTATTTCCTTGCAATCATCATCTGTATTCTGTCACCTAGCTTTAGTCGAGCATAGTCGTCGTCGCCTAGTCCCTGAGGAGAACATGACACTCGCAGTTTGGGCGTAAAAACCCCACTGTACCTACTAACGATCAGTAGGACTTGTTAGTGGTGTGAGATATTTGTGCCTCCCTGTATCCCCGACACCAGATTGCATAACCAGAAAGTTTCGGGAGTTTCTAGGTACGAATTCAAGTAGCTCTAGTATATCTTTCCGACGGATACTTGGTATGAGACTGGGGAATCTCTACCATGTATTTGTTCCACTTGTTACCTTACTATTTTTTTCATCAATCTCCTTCAAAGTGGCTTCTCAATCAGTTGACGTATCATTAAGCTTATGGAATTCATTCGTTCATTTCTCTATACAGATGATACTTTTGATGACTTTATGTTGCAACATGTCAAGCCTTTGATTCAGCTTATCTATCCTTTCAATTGAGATTCTAACGGTTGTCATCTTCTTCAGGATGGCTCCCGCAACTCGCAATAACCCGGATCGGGGCAAAGGAAGTGAGCAAGAACGCCCACCCTCCCCACCTCCACCTCCGAAGGCATGGCGGGTTGTGATGGCAGCAACCACCACCAATACTCAGATGATTCTATAGATGATGCAAGCGTTTCAGAACAATCAGAACAACCAGAACAATCAAGTCCATGGAAACCTCAGCCATCAACCTCAGTTCGCTACTCTCAACCAGTTCCTCGCGAATATGCCCAAGACATTCAGCTCTTATTCTGATCCGTTGGATGCCGAAGATTGGCTTGTGGACATCAAGAAGCATTTCGTGTGCAGCAATGTTAGGCCTGAGGACTATGTCAAGTTTGCTTCTTTCTAGCTCAAGAACTAGGCAGCTGATTGGTGGCAGCAATACGAAGACTCCAGAGCGGGTCAAGTGATTAGCTGGAATGACTTCTGCCAAGACTTCTTTGCTCATCACATCCCAACAAGTGTCATTAAGGGCATGCGTGAGCAATTGTGCAACCTGAAGCAAGGCGGCATGTTTGTGTATCAATTCAATGTCAAGTTTCAGAATCTGGCCCATTATGCCTAGCAAGACATTCCTAATGGAAAGAGCAAAATCTACCAGTTCAGTGGTGGTCTCAGAGAGGACCTCAACTAGTTGTCATTCTCTTCGCGCCGGCCGAGTTTGGTCAGTTCTAGAACATGGCTCTCAAGCAAGAAGCTTCCCAGCTCAAGTGTGAGGCTTCAAAGAAAAGGATCAGATATGCAGTCCACTCATCTTCCTCCTCACAAGTGGTTGCAAAGCAACATAAGTTTTGTCTTCCTCCACATCCTCCGTTTCGTCCGCCCTATCAGCAGAAGCAGTCAGGTGGTCATGGATATTCTCTAACACCCCAAATATGATGCGCCAGGTGCCTTCCAGTTAATCGCCGTCGTTGCCATGTACTTTGCTTGTGTGTTTATTTTGCCACATCATCATGTGCATTTCATCTCCATGTTTTTCAAAACTTGCAACTGTTCGGGTCCTCCCAGTTCTCTCCGTTGTCCGTTCTAATCCCAATACACTCGCACGTGCCCGTTGTACCTCCCAGTCCTTGTTTTATGAGCCACAGAAAAATATTCTCGGAATGGGCCGAGAGTTGACGAGTGGTCTTGGTTTATCACTGGTAGACCGCCTGTCAAATTTCGTTCCATTTGGAGGTCATTCGATGCCCCAACGGTTAACTGGGTAACCGCAAAAACCCTCTTTGTACAGCCCAACACCCCGCCAAATAATCCCACTAGCCCATCTAAACCCCCTCCATGGTCTCCATCGTTGGATAACGATCGTGTGGGCAAAAGCCACACCCCATTTGGACTCTCCTAGCTCCCTCTACCTATAAAAGGCCCTCCCCATCCATTTTCGCGGATGAAACCCTAACCTCCCTCTCCATCCACACGCCGGACACGTCCGGACGGCGCCGGAAAAATCCGTCGCCGCCCGACAACAGCCCGCGCCCGCGCCCACACGCCGCCGCCGCAACCTGCCTCGTGGCCAATCCCCTTGCGCCACGACGCCTCCCCGCGCCCGCCAGCCACTCCCCCGCCGCCATGTGGCATCGCCACGTCGTCCTGTGCCTCTCCTCGCGCCTCCAACCGCGACGGCCCACCAGGCCTGGATATGGCCCACCGTGGGCCGAACCGGGGCCCCAGCAGCCTGAGGAGCCGCCCGCATCCCTGCAGCTCCCTCGATCCCGATCTGGATCGAGAGGAGCCCGAGCTCCGGGACCCCTCCACCGGTCTTCGTCCCCGCCACCTTGCTCGCCCCGCGCCGCCAACGCGTCGGCGACCTCCAGGTCATTCCCCCATTGCCCTTGTCTCCTCTTTCCCATGTCTCTCTCTCTCTCTCCCATCTCTAACTCCCACCGCCGGCCCTTTTCACCTCGCCGCCGGCCTCGTTTTGCTTCGCCGCCGGAGCACCCCATCATCTCCGGCTGGATCCCGCCGTCCCTGCCCGTCCCCGGCCTCCCCAATGTCACCGGCCACCGCTCTTCCACCGGAGCGCCGCCGCTGCCACTCTCCAGTCAGATCGGGGAGGATCCCCCATCCCGCCGCTCGCATTGACCCCACACGTGGGCCCCGCGCCGGCCAGCTGGGCCTCCCTAGCCCAGCTCCCTGGCATGCCTGTGTCGGCCCGCCTCTCCACCGACCTGGGCCAGGCCCAGCAAGGTGAGCCCCGGTCCAGCTCTATCCCTCGCCCTGGGCGCCTCGTAGCTATTTGACGCTCACCCAGTTTTTTTTTCTCGAAGATGGCCAAGTGCCTGAAAATCCATAATATGTGTGCATCTTTGAGTGGCTCTAACTATGTGCATGATGCTCCCTTTTGCGTGTATGATATGTCAACATGTTCATCTCGGAGTGATCTTCATGATGGAGTAGGTTGTATTCATGTTTCTGTTCATATTGATGCCTTAATCTTCATTGCAAAACTGCTATGTGATATAAACTGCTGGAATCTGCTGATTGTTAACAGCATGTATGCATCTTGTGAGTGTTGTAACTTTGTCTCTATTGATCCTATAATGATGATATTGATATGAACATATTCTGATCTTCATGCTCTACATGTTGGTGTGCTTTGCATTTATGTTAGGGTGCATATAGATATCTTAATCCCTATTGCAAAAGTGCATGTTGCTGTTAACTGCTGTAACTTGCTGATTTGTCGTTTTTGTTGCCTTTTGTGTGTGCATCCTATGAGCATGATGTCTACATGTTTTAGGAGAATTGTAATGCCATATTTATAGTGGTGACATCAATGTATTTTTATGTGCTCCGTAGTGAGTGAATCAAGCTTGTGAAGTGGGCTACTTGCTGTTAACTTTCTGTCAAATCTGTTTCTATCATATCATGATGTCATGTTTACTTGATTCTACCATTTAATCCATGCATAATCTGAAGATGCTTAGTTGACATGTTTTGTTGTCCATGTTATGAACTATCATGACATCCCTTTTAATGCCCTATATATGTCCTTTAGCATATGTTTTCATTGTCATGAACATGCCTATATGTTGTTCCAGTTTTCTGTTAACTTCATGATGCCTTGTTGGGAGCATGTTATTGATTGATCCATGTCTCTTTTTGAGATGCTCCAATTACATGTTTTGAAGTATGCTATGATTAATTTGCTCACATGCCATGGTTGTTAATTTTGGATGTCATATGCCTTTGTTTCATGCTTGCTGTTTTACACTTGCTGAAACTGTTTCAACATTCAATCTTGTCATGTGGGTTCCCACTAATCCATGGGACATATCTATATAATGCAATGATGTTATTTTCTCTTAGTTATGTGTAATTTGATGCCATTCCCTTGGTTGCTATGTATACTTGTTGTAGCTTGTCTCTTTATTGCTCTCAAGTTGCCATCATATTAACTCTGCTCATGCATATGCTCCTGTGTTATAAAGTTGAATTTTGCATTGATCGTATTGGTTTAATCTTGATGCCTATGAAACTGAACCTTAATGAGGTTTGAAGTATGTTATCTATAAATAAAGTGCATGTCAAGTTTGTGCTCTTATAATTCTTGCAACATGTTGTTTTGATGGTTGCAAAGTGCCGACTTGTTGTTTTGGTCAGATTGTTGTTATATCTTGTTTGGAGTGTATGTGTTGCACCGTTGCTTTGTTTTGAGCATTCTCTATATGAAATTTGCTTGATTTTGCATGTAGTTTCATCTTATCATGTTGCATCAATGTTTTGAGAGTGTTTGCTTGATGTTTGAATGCATTTTGCATCAATTCCATGTTTGAGTTGTTTTGCTCATATCTTCTAGGCCGTAGCTCCGAACTAAATGAACTTTATATGTAACTTGACTAGAATTTTGTGTATATCATCACGGTGCTCGTTAACTTGCTATTTAACAAGTTCAACTTATTGTTTGTTCAGATCTGGACCAATTTCGAAATTAGCATATGAGGACTTACCGAATTTGTTGTATGTTGTTTCCGGCCTCATTTAAACTTGCGTTGATGTGTTGTTCTTATGTGCATCATATCTTGCCATGAGTAGCCTCATGTAGCATTTTCATGATCATGCTTGGTTGTGCATGATGTCATGTTTATGTGTTGTGTGTTTACCTTGTTGTTTGCTTCTTTCTGGTTGTGCTTCTTCTCGATAGTTCCTATTTCGTTGCGATCGTGAGGATTCGTTCGACTACGCTTGGTTCGTCTTCGTCCATTCGTCTTCTTCATGGACTCGTTCTTCTTCCAAGCGAGATTTCAGGCAAGATGACCGTTACCCTGGATCTCACTACTATCATTGCTATACGCTAGTTGTTTCGATGCTATCGCTATGTCGCACTTCTTATCACTTGTTTATCAAGCCTCCCAAATTGCCATGTCAACCTCTAAACTTTTCACCCTTCCTAGCAAACCGTTGTTTGGCTAAGTTACCGCTTTTGCTCAGCCCCTCTTATAGCGTTGTTAGTTGCAGGTGAAGTTGAAGATTGCTCCATGTTGGATCAGGATTATGTTGGGATATTACAATATCTCTTATTTTAATTAATGCATATATATACTTGGTAAAGGGTGGAAGGCTAGGCCTTATGCCTGGTGTTTTGTTCCACTCTTGCCGCCCTAGTTTCCGTCATACAGGTGTTATGTTCCTTGATTTTGCGTTCCTTACACGATCGGGTTTATGGGAACCCCTTGACAGTTCGCTTTGAATAAAACTCCTCCAGCAAGGCCCAACATTGGTTTTGCCATTTACCTAACATAACTAAAATTTAAATAGGGGGTTTAATACAGACCCCTAGTTTCTTAATCAACCCCCCAGGGCCAGTGCTCCTCCGAGTGTTGGTCCGAAACGAGCAGACTGTGAGGCCACCGCGGGGCAATTCGAGGTCTGGTTTTACTCGTAGGATGTCTCATCCGGTGTGCCCTGAGAACGAGATATGTGAAGCTCCTATCGGGATTTGTCGGCACAGTCGGGCGGTCTTGCTGGTCTTGTTTTACCATTGTCGAAATGTCTTGTAACCATGACTCTGAGATTGATCGGGTTGTTCCGGGAGAAGGAATATCCTTCGCTAATCGTGAGAGCTTGTGATGGGCTAAGTTGGGACACCCCTGCAGGGTATAAACTTTTGAGAGCCGTGCCCACGGTTATGTGGCAGATGGGAATTTGTTAATATCCGGTTGTAGAGAACTTGACACTTGACTTAATTAAAATGCGCCAACCGTGTGTGTAGCCGTGATGGTCTCTTTTCCTCAGAGTCCGGGAAGTGAACACGGTTTGGGTTATGTATGAACGTAAGTAGTTTCAGGATCACTTCTTGATCATTACTAGTTTGCGACCGCTTGCGTAGCTTCTCATCTTATTCTCGTACTCGTAAGTTAGCCACCTTATCATGCTTAGTCACTGTTGCAACCTCACCACTATACATTCCTTACCCATTAAGCTTTGCTAGTCTTGATACCCATGGTAATGGGATTGCAGAGTCCTCGTGGCTCACAGATTACTACAACAACAGGTACAGGTACAGGTAATATGATGATCATGATGCAAGAGCGATGTTACTTGTTTTGGAGTTCTTCTTATGCTTCTTCTTCGATCAGGGGATAGGTTCCAGGTCGGCAGCCTGGGCTAGCAGGGTGGACGTCGTTTGAGTTTCTGTTTGTGTTTCATCCGTAGTCGGATGTTGCTCTTATGTATGATGTTATTGTATTCATGTGGCATTGTATGCCTCTTGTATGTATCCCCAACTATCATATAATTGTACGATGTAATGATATCCATCTTGCAAAAGCGCCTCCAATATGCGCTTCTCTCCTTGGTGGGACCTTCGAGTTCCTTTAGGATAGGGTCGCATATTGGGCGTGACATCTTCCCACCCACCCAACCCAAGCTATCAAAAAAAGTCTTACTCGCAAGATCCCAGGACAGGCGGTCCTCCTCCTCCTCGTCTCCCAGCTTCAGAGGTCACTTGTTACAAATGCGGTCTGAAGGGTTACTATTCTAAAAAGTGCTTCAACCAGAGGCGCCTTCCACTTCCTCCTCCGATCAGTCGGCAAGCAATGCTATTGTCAATCACCATTCCAAGTCAACAAGGGTGAACATGATAAATTCAGCTCAAGTAGAGGATTCTTCAGAAGTGATCATGGGTACTCTTCCGGTTAACTCTATTCTTGCCAAAGTTTTATTCGATTCTGGTGCATCGCATTCTTTCATCTCAAGACCTTCTATGGATATGCATGATTTGGTTACTCAAGTGTTGCCAAGACCAATGTCGATTATTTCTCCGGGTTTGCAAACATCACTCGAGTGTTCGTTCCTGATGTCACCGTCAAGATGACCAATTATTCATTTCTGGCTTCCCCAATTGTTCTCGGGAATTCTGATATTGATCTTATCCTCGGCATGGATTGGCTTTCTAACCATAAGGCTTCTCTTGATTGTGCTGCCAAGGAAGTGAAATTGACTCATCCGTCTGAATATGTGATTATCTTTGCGGCTCGTGATGACACCATTCGGTTGTTCTCTCTCAATGAGAAAGGCGAGATCAACGATAACTCTCATATTCCAGTTGTTTGTGAGTATCAAGATGTCTTTCCAGAAGAGCTTCCGGGTATGCCTCGTCACCGGCCAGTTGAGTTCATTATTGAGCTCGAGCCCGGTACAGAGCCCGTATGCAAGCGCCCCTACAAGCTTGGGCCAGAAGAGCTGAAAGTATTGAAGAATCAACTAGATGAACAAGAACGTCTGGGTTTGATCAGACCGAGTTCTTCTCCATGGGGTTGTGGTGTTCTCTTTGTCCAGAAGAAAGATGGCACAGAACGACTTTGTGTCGATTACCGCCCATTGAACTACCCAATATCAATGAGCTTTTCGAGCAACTCAAAGGTGCAAAGGTGTTTTCCAAGATTGACCTCCGTATGGGATACCATCACATCCAAATCCGTGAAGAAGATATTCCAAAGACCGCTTTTAGGACAAGTTTTGGCTCATATGAGTATAAAGTGACGTCCTTTGGTCTTGCAAATGCTCCTCCAACTTTCTCTCGGATGATGCACTATGTATTCAGTCCTTACACCAACAAGTTCGTCCTCGTTTACCTCGACGACATTCTGGTTTTCTCTAAGACCAAAGAAGATCATGCCAAGCATCATTCTTGATAAGCTCAGAGAACATCATTTCTACACAAAGTTCTCCAAGTGTGAATTCTAGCTCGACGAATTTCTCTATGTTGGTCACATCATCTCTGCCGAGGGCATCTCTGTTAACCATAAAAAGGTTGAAGCAATTGTCAAATGGTAGCCTCCTTAGAATGTTAAGCAACTCTGAAGTTTTCTCGGGCTCGCAAGCTATTGCAGAAGATTGGTGGAAAAATTCTCCAAGATTGTGAGGTCTTTGTCCAACCTCCAGCAAAAGAATGCCAAATATTCTTGGACTCTTGAGTGTGACGTCGCGTTCAACACACTCAAGGAGAAGCTTGTCTCTGCTCCAGTCCTTACTCCTCTGGATGAATCCAAACCCTACCAAGTGTTTTGTGATGCCTCGTTGCAAGGTCTCGGTGTTGCTCTTATGCAAGAAAAGAAGATTGTGGCTTATACTTCTCAGCAGTTGAAGCCAAACGAGAGGAACTACCCCACTCATGATCTTGAGTTGGCGGCAGCTGTCCATGCCTTAATCACATGGAGACATCTCTTGTTGGGCAGGCAGGTGGACATTTTCACCGATCACAAGAGCCTCAAATACATCTTCACTCAGCCCAACCTCAACCTCCTGCAAACTCGTTGGGTTGAAATGATTCAAGAGTACAACCCAAGCATCGAGTACACTCCAGGGAAGGCCAACGTGATTGCGGATGCCTTGAGCAGAAAGGCATATTGCAACAGCCTCATCCTCAAACCGTTCCAACCTGATCTTTGTGAAGCATTCCGGAAACTCAACCTTCAAGTTGTTCCTCAAGGTTTCTTGCCAACCTTCAAGTCACTCCAACCTTGGAAGACTAGATCTGTGAAGCACAACTTCTGGATGGTATGATGAAAAAAGTTAAGTGTGGTATTGCAAAATGTACTCCTAAGTACAAGTGTTATCGCATTGATGACAGGGACACTTTATTCTTTGAGGACCGGATTACGGTTCCGAAAGGTGATGTCCATAAGGTCATAATGAACAAAGCTTATAATTCACTTCTCTCAACACATCTAGGCAGTTCGAAGATGTACCATGACCTCAAGCAATCCTATTGGTGGACTCACATGAAAATGGAGATTGATCAATTCGTGAATGAGTGTGATGTCTTCTGCAGAGTGAAAGCAGAGCATCAGCATCCAATAGGACTTCTTCAGTCTTAACCTATTCCCGAGTGGAAGTTCGATCACATTGAAATGGACTTTATCACTGGCTTACCCAAGTCCATGCGAGGAAATGATGCTATCTTCGTGGTTATTGATAAACTCACAAAACTGGCCCACTTCCTTCTGGCCAAAGAGTCTATCAATGCAGCTCAGTTAGCAGAGCTATACACCTCTAGAATAGTCTCGTTGCATGGGATTCCTCAAGTCATCTCCTTAGATTGTGGAAGCATATTCACTTCCAAGTTTTGGGACTCCTTTTCAGAAGGCCATGGGAACCAACATCCGATTCAGCACAACTTTTCACCCTCAGAGAAGTAGCCAAGTTGAAAGGGTCAATCAAATCCTCAAAGACATGCTTAGGGCATGCGTCATCTCTTTCAGTATGAAGTGGGAAGATTGTCTTCCATTTGCTGAGTTCCTCTACAACAACAGTTTCCAAGAAAGTTCGGGCAAGGCCCCTTTCGAAATACTTTATGGAACAAAGTGTTGTACTCCTCTCAACTAGTCTGAGACTAGTGAACGCCAACTGCTTGGCAATGACTTGATCGCAGAAGCTGAAGATATGTGTAAAGTCATCCGTGAAAATCTCAAAGCCGCGCAATCACGCCAGAAGAGTTACTATGATAGTAAGCACCGTGACTTGGCTTTCGAGATTGGGGACCATATCTATATCCGCGTCTCTCCCATGAAAGGCACTCAATGATTTGGTATCAAAGGCAAGTTGGCTCCGAGATATGTGGGTCCTTCCAAGATTGTTGGCAAAAGAGGCGAACTCGCCTAACAACTTGAGCTCCCTTCCAACTTCTCAAATGTGCACGGTGTATTCCACGTGTCACAACTTCGCAAATGCTTCAAGACGCCTGAGCACACCGTCGACTTTGAAGAGATTGATCTTCAAGAAGACTTATCTTACCGTGAGCACCCCGTTGCTATTCTTGAACAAACCGAGCGCAAAACTCGCAACATGTCAATCTAGTTCCTCAAAGTCAAGTGGTCACATCATTCCGACCGAGAAGCAACTTGGGAACACGAGGATCTTCTCCGTTCCGAGTATCCTGGTTTCTTTCTTTCATAGATCTCGGGACGAGATCCTTTTGTGAAGGAGAATTGTAACACCCCACATGTTAAACTTCCATATTTTGGCAATGTATCCAACCTTGTCATGATCAATCCCAAGGGGTTTCCTCCTTGTTGGTTTCATTTTGGGTTTTGCTTCGTTTTATTTATTGCATTGCCTTGCTATTCTTGTCATATTTATTTTACCATCATATGTTTGCATCATGATCATATCAAGTGTTGTTTTATGCTTTATGTCATCTTGCATTCTCATTCTCATCATGTGCATTATGTGATTCATGCATGTTATATTGTTGCATGCTCCATGTGTGACCCATGCATCATCACCCTTCTATCCTTCTCCTTCTTCCTATAATTGCAAGTACCATATTGCCCTCCTCCATAAATGCTCAACTTTTTCCTACAAATATTGCACCATGCCTTAAGCATCTTTGCCAAGTTTCAACTTATTTGGAGTTGTTTTGGTTGGGTTCAAAAATGCATCAAGTTTCAATTTTATTCAAACTTGTTTTATTTTTCTACCTCTAAAAATGCCCAAGGCCTTTTATGTAAATCCTCCATAATTCCAGGACCCCAGATATATTTTTATCTCTCCCTAACTCCTCTCCTAGCTCTCTGTGCTTTTCTGGCTTTATTTTCTGTTTGATGAAAAGAAAAGAAAGCAGGAGTAGCAGCAGGGCAGCCCAGCAAGCACGCGGCCCAACAGCAGCCCATAGCCTAGCCGGTGCCCCAGCTCCAGCCTCCCGCAGCCTGCCAGCCCATCAGCGCACTGTTCCTTGTTTTCAACCTATACGAAAGCGCATCAGTCATGTCCACGTCGACAATCCCATTGATTTGATGGCAGTTCGGTGTCCCTAGACCATATAAAAGCTGTCCCTGGTGCCCTAGGGTCTCACCTCGGCCGATCCCCCTCCTCTCCTGCCCTAGCCGACACCCAGGTAAGCCACCTCGCAATCGCGTCCGCCATGGGCCGAGTGAGCTCGAGCTCGTGCTCGGATAGCCCCACGAGCATCCTCTCCTTCGTCCACAGCCACGCAGAGCCGCGGGTAGACTACATCAACCTCCCTCGCCTCAGACGCATCCCTGATCTGCCTCTAACAACCACGCGGATGGCTTCTCCTTCCTCATCGTCTTGGTCAGAGACATCACTGACGTCCGCGCCTTCTCCCATCCTATACGGTCGCTCTATGAGTTCCCCTTTGCGTTCAGAGTAAGCAAGGTAGTCCCTCCATACTCCCTTGCTCCTTACCGATGTCTAGTTTGTCATATCCATGTCACTAGCTTCATGTCATCGCCGCGCTCTCCGTGCTCTGTTCCAAGCTTTGTTTTTTCTGTGTTGTTGTGGTTCCTCTCCCATGACTTGTCCTTGAACACACGCCCCTGCATGTCTACGATTGTTGGCACTCGCACCCGCGCACCTACAGTGCTTCACTACTACTCGTGCGTGCGCTAGAGCCTCGCTGCGCCTCCGCTTCTCCCAGCGTCCGCGTGAATCGCCAACCTAGCCCAGTGGTGGCGACCCATCTCTTCCACCCCGCAAACACGGATTCTATCCCGCTCTGGCGCATATTATTCCCCCCATTTTTTTGCAACATGTGTGTGTATGACGGGGTGACCCACCTGTCATACCCACTGACCCCAGGGCCCTACCTTCCATCCTCTAGCAACCCCTCCCTCCTTGTTATTTTATTTTTAGCCCAGCAAATTTCCATTTCCGGAAAGATGCCATATTCAATTTCGGGCAAGTCCATTTCTGGATATTTCTCTTTAGGGAAATATGCATATTCTGTCATATTCCATATTAGGCAGTTTTGCATTTTGTGCTTTGTGAAGATTTTCATATGGAGACCCCAACATATTATATATGTTTTTGGTCTAGAAAAATCCAATATATCCATTGATGGCATTAGTTTTAGCTTTTGAGCAAGTTTGTGTTCATGTTATTTTTGCAGCATGTAGCATTTTGTCATTTTTGTATATTTAATGTCATTCATGCTATGAGGTAGTTTGGTACATGAACATACTTAGAATCATGCCTACTTAATGCTACATTTTATTACATTCCATGGTATGATTTGTGGTGAGTGACACAAGCTTGCAAATATGCCTACATGAATCCGTTTCTGCCATGCTAGTCATTTTCAGTGTCCGAAACAGTTACATAACTTGCCATTTTGCATTGAAGCTACTATCAAATCTATGAGTTTTTGGACAAAGTTAAGTGAGGGAGTTTTGTTAAGGGCATATAGTACTAACATGCCATGCACTTTTTTGCCATGATATGTTCCTGTAGCATGTAGTTTGCTAGCCCTAAACATTGCAACCTGATGCTGTTTTGACATGTTCAGTAATTTTCACAAATCTGTAAAACTGATATCATTTGCATTTTTTGCCAAGCTGTTTTAATCATGTTCTAGTGAGTTTTAGCAGTAGATCACCAATCAAGTTTTGTAGTGATTGATATGTACTTCACTGCCATGCCAGTTCTTTTCATATTTGATTGTTGTAGCATATTTAAATTTTACATCAAAGTTGGCATGTCGTTGTTTTGACAGTTTTGCATTGCATATCAATATTGCTCACCATTTGAGTTCCGTGCATCCGTTTTCGATGATCTTTATATTGATTTCAACCGAAATTTTCCAATCTTTCCAGTGGCATGCTTGTATTACCAAGATTTTGCCCATATCATTCCTGCCTTCATCGTTTCCTTCATGTTATCGTACCCCTTCATTCCAGTAGAACCATAGCTCCGTGCATCCCGTTCTTCTTATGCATCCTTGATAGTTTTCCATGTAGAACATGTTCTTGCCATGCCATGAGTGGTTGTTTATGTGAATTATTGTTTCTTTGGGTAGCGCCGGAAGACGAGTTTGATTCCGAGGTCGAGACACCCGTTGAGAAGAGTTATGAGGAGAAAGTTTACGATCCCACTGAGGACGTATCAGGCAAGATGACCATTCCTTGATATCACTACTATCCTTGATTTGCTAGTTGTATCGATTCTTTCTCTATGTTGCGCTACCGATCTACTTGTTGTCAGCCTGCTACATTACCATGAAATGCCTCTAACCCACCTTCCTTGCAAACCGTTGTTTGGCTATGTTACCGCTTTTGCTTAGCCCCTCTTATAGCGTCGCTAGTTGCAGGTACCGAGTAGGTTGTTCCATGTTGGGACATGGATGTCTTGGGATAACACAATATCTCTTATTAACTAATCCACCTATATACTTGGCAATAGGTGGAAGGCTTGGCCTTTGCCTGGTGTTTTGTTCCACTCATGCTGCCTTAGTTCCGTCAAACCGGTGTTATGTTCCTTGAATTTTGTGTTCCAAACGCGGTTGGGGTTAATGGGCCCCATTGACAGTTCGCTTTGAATAAAAATCTTCCAGCAAGGCCCAACCTTGGTTTTACCATTTGCCTAATAAAAACTAAAATTTGCATAGGGAGTAATTAACGCGAGGAGTCTTAATCAACAACCCGGGCCAATGCTCCTCATGAGTGTTGGTCCAACCTAGAGCCCCTTGTAGCGCCTGCACGAGGAAACTTGAGGACAGGTTTTAGTTGTACGGACTGCTCATCTGATCATGGCCTGACACAAGATACGTGCGGCTCCTATCGGGGTGTCGGCACGTCGGGAGGTCTTGCTGGTTTTGTTTTACCATTGTCGAAATGTCTTGTGAACCGGGATTCCGTGCTTGATCGGGTTGTTCCGAAAGGAGGATTTCCTCCGTTGATTGTGAGAGATTATCATGGGCTAAGTTGGGACACCCCTGCAGGGTTTAAACTTTCAAAAGTCATGCCAACGGTTATGTGGCAGATGGGAGTTCTTAATATCCGGTTATAGAAAACTTGACACAAAACCTCGAATAAAATACACTACCAGTGTGAGTAGCCGTGATGGTCTCTTTACGAAGGAGTTCGAGAAGAGAACAC
This sequence comes from Triticum dicoccoides, assembly GCF_002162155.2. Lineage (NCBI taxonomy): Eukaryota > Viridiplantae > Streptophyta > Magnoliopsida > Poales > Poaceae > Triticum > Triticum dicoccoides. The sequence continues at coordinate 358,865,260 of NC_041383.1, forward strand.
GATGGGGTTATGTATGATACATAGGTATATAGGCTCACTTAGTGATCAGTACTAGTTACGACCGTATGCGTAGCTTCTCATCTTACTCTGAAAATGTAAGCTAGCCACCTCTTATATGCTCAGAGCTTTGCTGCAACTCTACCAAATACCCTTCCTCACCTAAAAGCATTGTTAGTCTTGATACCCCAGAATGTGATTGCTGAGTCCTCATGGCTCACAGTTTACTACAACAACAATTGCAGGTACCTTTGAGTTTGATGCCAATGATGAACAAGACCTTCAATGGGAGTTCGATGAAGAACGTGGCTGGATGTACATCACTTAACCGGACGATCAGTAGTGGTGCCCAGTAGGTACGGTCAGAACTTAGCATGGGCGGTTGTCTTTTATCTGTTTGATTTCGTTCGTAGCCCGACCCTGTTTTCAACTTGAATGATTGTATTATACTTGATAATGTTGTGTGTTTCATGGCGAGTGTCAGCCAACTATGCTATATATCTATCTTTTCAGTGCATGGGTTGTGTAAAGATTAACCACTCTTGCGACCACTCCTGCATGCATTTATGCCCCTAAGTCATGCCCTCACACGGGAGGGATATAACCGCATGTAGGGCCTTACAACTTGCTAGTTGCAGGTGCAATGCAGGTTGTTCCATGTTGGGACATGGATACCATGGGATATCACAATATGTCTTATTTAATTAATGAATCTATTTACTTGGTAAAAGGTGGAGGGCTCGGCCTTTTGCCTGGTGTTTTGTTCCACTCTTGCGGCCCTAGTGTCCGTCATACCAGTGTTATGTTCCTTGAATTTTGCGTTCCTAACGTGGTCGGGGTTTATGGGCCCCCCTTGACAGTTTGCTTTGAATAAAACTCTTCCAGCAAGGCCCAACTTTGGTTACCATTCACCTACTAACAAGTAAAATTTGCATAGGGACCGACTAGCACCCGAGGATAATTAATCAACAACCCGGGACAGTGCTCCTCATGAGTGTTGGTCCAAACTAGAGCACTGTGCGGGACCGCCCCGGGGCAACCTCGGTTATTTTGGCACCTGTACGCGTAGCTCATCCGTCCTGGCCTGAGACGAGATACGAGTGGCTACTATCAGGGTGTCGGCATGTCGGGAGGTCTTGCTGGTTTTGTTTACCATTGTCGAAATGTCTTCTGCACCAGGATCCCAAGTTTGATCGGGTTTTCCCGCGATGGAGGATTGTCTCCGCAGATTGTGAGATTATCATGGGCTAAGTTGGGACACTCGTGCAGGGTTTAAACTTTCAAGAGTCATGACCGTGGTTATGTGGCAGATGGGAATTTTTAATATCTGGTTGTGGAGAACATGACACCAGATCCGAAGTAAAATACACCAACCATTTGAATAATCGTGATCATGTCTTTTTGAGAAAGTTCGAGAAGAGAACACGGTCGGGTTATGTTTGACTCGTAAGTAGTTCAGGATCACTTCTTGATCATTACTAGTTTGGGACCGTTATGCGTGGTTTCTCTTCTTCTTGTTTTACTCGTAAGTTAGCCACCATACAATGCTTAGTCGCTTGCTACAACCACACCACTTATCCTTTCCCAACCCATTAAGCTTTGCTAGTCTTGATACCCATGGTAATGGGATTGCTGAGTCCTTGTGTCTCACAGATTACTACCACAACAGCTGCAGGTATAGGTAACGCGATGATCTGACGGGAGAGCAATGCCTTCTTGTTTCGAGTTCTTCTGCTTCTTCTTTGATCAAGGGATCGGTTGTTGGTCAGTAGCCTGGGCTAGCAGGGTGGATGTTGTTTGAGTTTTACGTTTGTGTTTCATCCATAGTCGGATGTTGATCTTCTGTATGATGTTTGATGTATTCATGTGGCGATTGTACGACTTTGTATGTATCCCCATCTATTATGTAATGATATGATGTAATGATATCCACCTTGCAAAGCGTCTTCAATATGCGCTTCTATCATTGGTGGGACCTTCGAGTTCCTCTCGGATAGGGTCGCATATTGGGCGTGAAAAGTCAGACCCCTCAGCCCATCTCTGTCTGCTCGCCTCCTCGCCTTCGAACTTCGCCGTAGTCGCCATGGCGCCCCTAAGAAGGTTCTCCACTGCAGAGAAGGGCAAGGCAACACTGGAGGGAGCAGAGTCACCGTAGCCTGGAAGAAGGTGGGGCCGCCCCTGCAAGTCCGCGGCTTCACCCGTGGCGCCCCCGAGGACGCGGGCGTCCTCCATTGGCTGCTCGCACCGACTCTGTTAGCCGTGGGGCAAACCCCACTTGCGGGCGCACTCGTGGGGGCCGAGGGAGCCATGGCCGAGGAGGGAGGTATGGCATGGCCACCTCGCCGCCTCGGGCACCTTCCCACTCTACCGACTCGGGTTGCAAGTTCATTGTCTAGATGAACACTCTGCCCCGCACCTGGCTCCAACCCCTGAACTCCTTCGTAGAGGAGCTGACGGTGGGCACACCCCTGTGCGATGTGGCTGCAGCCAGATGGCTGCTACAACAAGTCTTCCTCGGTGGAGGCTGAGGTCATTCTTGTCGGCTTTGCATACCTGAATCGGGGGTGGAACTCGTTCTCCCACGCCCGTGGGTTGAATGAGGGGCACACCCTCCACTTCAAGTTTGACGGGGCCACGATGCTCTTCCTGAAGGTCTTCGGAGTGGCCGGCGGCCGCCTAGGGTGCTAGATGGAGAGCGACAGCAGCGGCGGCGGCCTCTCCCCCGGCGACTACAGCAGCAATGGCGACAACACCACCTCCGGGGGAAGCGGGAGCAACAACGACTCCAATGAGCCACCACACAAACGCGTCAAGGTGGAAGACTCTGATTAGGCATCAACGAGGCTGGAATTGGAGTCTGAGGAGCGGCATCCTTTGGGAGGAAGTTTATCTTGTTTCTTCATTTCCTGCATCTGAACAGCATAAGCCCTGTCGGGGCGTGTAAGAACCTGTGGCGCTTGCGCCTTTATTTTTAAGCTCCTAGTTCGCATTTAGATTATTGTGGTGCTCCTCATTCGTGCTTATCCGCTTTTTCTTACGATCGCTTAGTGCTCTGCATCTCCAGGACCCAGTCCCCAAGCAGGCCTCAGCCGTCACTGGTATGCCAGGTCGCGATGGCTAGGGCAAGGCCAGGAGGTGAGGGGCTCGAGGTTCAGTGATACCTCCCTAGGAGCGATGCTCAAGAGATTCCCCTTGATGCGCAAGCGGCTTACGATAGAAGAAGGGGTTCTCGCCCATACGAGATTGTGAAAATAATGGCGAGCTGTTATCGGTAAGACTCGCGTAGGGCGTGAAGAGGACGACATAGCTTAGGGTGTAGAATGAGGCATCCACGGCCTGTGGGGAATCCTTTCCTTGCGAGGTGCACTTCCTTGGAGCTTGATTCCCAGTGGGCCTTTGCTCTATGATTAGTGAATACAAGTCCCGCGAGGGGTGCATGAAAAATCGACATTCTTTATGTTTCAAGCAATGTCGACAACGCTGGGCCGTGCCCCTCTTCTCATACTCCCTCGTGAGGTTCCCCTTTCTTTTCCTTGCTCGCCGATGCTCTACGTCCTCGGGACCTAGCCCTCAAGCGATGCTCAGCTTCTGCTAGTATGTCAAGTCGTTATGCCTAGGACAAGGCCAGGGGGTGAGGGCCCGAGAGCCAGTAAGAGCTCTTGATCTTAAGAGCTCCCCTTTTAACATGTAATCGACTCGTGCAGAAAAGAGGTGGCTTGCCTTGCAAGGGCCGGGAAGGAAGGGACTTCATCCAATAAAAGTGTGGTGTATGAGGTGATTGTACTTATCTTTTTGTGGGCCAGGTCCATGCCTGACCGAGGTCGACCCCCCTGAGGCGGGAAGGCACTACCTAAGGCACCATTCGGGTACCTGTCCCCTGAAAACTCCTGCACATTGGTAGATTACAAGGTACGAAATACAACATGCACTTGCTGATCTGCTCATGATAGTTCCGTGAGGAGACAGGGAACTAAGGACCTAACGAGGTGAGGTGCACGGGGCCGGCCCGCGAGCCAAAGCTCGGTCACTTAGGTTTTTTAGCACTGTAGGGATGGACCCGACCACAAACGCTATGCCACTAGCCCCCATTCATGGGACATTCAGGAGAAGAGCAGCTGGCGCGCGAAGCCTCAAGGGGCGAGACCTCGGGACATAATATGGTGTTAGAACACAAGGTTAATGATCAAAACAACTTATGAAAGCATAGCTGGTTCTGATACATGAGCAAAACCATGCACTTGCAGGGCGGGCCCTAATAGCCTAAGGATAATGAAGCCCATGAGGCGCCCTCAATTGAACAAACTAAAAAGTCACCTGGCAATGTTCCTGCAGGAGCGTCGAGGGAGTCAGTGAAGTGTGTCGTGGAGATTCGCTCTTCATGAGCCAGACGGCTCATAAGGCTCGATAGGCTCATGAGGGGCTGGAGCCTCATGGGACGTCAGCGCCAGGCGTCGGATCAGATGCCTGAACGAGCTGCGGGAACCGCTGGTACACGACGCCCTTGTTTAGTAGGCCGAAGGGCATGCAGATGTAGTTGCAGGGGAAGCCCCCACTCCGGCCGACACGCGACGTCCAGAAGAGGTCTTGAGAAGTGGCCCTATTGATGCCCGGAATGCTGACGCAAACACGCAGCTCACCGCTCGCGTTGAGATCGGTAGCTGAGTCGGTGGGGCATGCGAGGCAACGCTCACCGTGCATGGTCTGTGCTTCCTGAAGTTTGCAGATCACGTTGGTGATGAATTATTGTGCTCCTGGCACCTCGCGCCTTGTTCCTTGCTCGTGGGGGCACGCATCAAAGCATGTCTCCAACTAGTCCACGAGCACCTCTCTCATTGCACTGGTCTGGTCAGACCCTCCCCAGATGGAAGTCCCTGAGCCGTCCCATGGGAAGCGCCGAGCGTGCCTTCCTATGCGGAAGGAAGCGGCGCCCCGGCAGCAGGCGCGGCACCTAAAGCGTCGCCGGCGGGTTTCTTGGCCTCAGAACGGCTCTTTGGGAGGAGCTGCTTCTTCTTCATGGGGGCAGGTTCTGGGGGCGTGACTTCGCCTTCACCGCGGGATTTCTCGGCCGCTGCGACCTGGTAGGCGTGCTCAAGGGAGCATACCGCATCCTTCTCATCACAGGCAACAGTGATGACACCGCTGCACCCCGGCATCTTGAGGATGTTGTAGCCATGGTGGGTACCCGCCATGAACTTGGCGAGGGCAGGGTACCCGAGGATGGCATTGTATGGGAGGCCGATGTGGGCCACGTCAAAGTCGATCAGCATGGTGTGGTAGTTGTTGCGCTGCCGAAGGTGACCGGGAGGCGCACCTACCCTAGGGGAGTGGTCGAGTCATCGGTCACCCCAGAGAATGGAAAGCATGAGCTGGTCATAAGGCACTTGAAGCGTCTCAAAGGTCTCCATAAAGAGGATGTTGAGGCTGGCGCCGCCATCGATGAGGGTCTTGGCGACTAAAACATTGCTGATGGTGGGTGTGCACAACATGGGGAGCGTGCCAGCAGTGCTTGAGCACCTAAGGTGGTCCTTGGAGTCGAACGTGATGGCGTACTGTGACCACTTGAGGGAACGCATAGCCTCGAGCCACAGGAGGGCTATGTTCATTGATACTTCTCCGTCGTATCTACTTTTTCTAATGCTTTTGCTCTTATTTTGGACTCTAATTTGCATGATTTGAATGAAACTAACCAGGATTGATGTTGTTTTCAGCATAACTACCATGGTGTTGTTTTTGTGCAGAAATATAAGTTCTCATAATGGAATGAAACTTTTTGGAGAATTATTTTAGAATATATGAAAAATATTGAAGACAAGAACCACCGGAGGGGGGGCTTGGGTGAGCTCAACTCACCAAGGCATGCCACCCCCTTCCAGGCACGCCCAGGTGGGTTGTGCCCACCTGGTGGCCCCACATACCCTAATTCTGACTCTATAAAATCTTATTTTTGGACAAAAAATCAGGGAGAAATAATTATCGCGTTTCACAAGACAGAGCCGCCGACACCTCTTGTTCTTCATCGGGAGGCCTGATCTGGATTCCGTTTGGGGCTCCGGAGAGGGAGATATTCGATCTTCGTCATCACCAACCCTTCTCCATCGCTAATTCCATGATGCTCCCCACCAGGAGTAAGTAATTCCTTCATAGGCTTGCTGGTCAGTGAGGAGTTGGATGAGATTCATCATGTAATTGAGTTAGTTTTGTTAGGGGGATCCCTAGTATCCACTATGTTCTGAAATTGATGTTGGTATGACTTTCCCAAGCTTAATGCTTGTCACTTTGGGCCTGGGTGCCATGATTTTAGATCTAAAACGTTTATGTTTTCACCATTATATCTATGTTATAGATCCGATCTTGCAAGTTATATGCACCTACTATGTGTTATGATCTGTAAACCCCGGAGTGACAATAGTCGAGATACTTTCCCGTGATGACCGTAGTTTGAGGAGTTCATGTATTCACTATATTTTAATGCTTTGTTCTGGTTCTTTATTAAAAGGAGGCCTTAATATCCCTTAGTTTCCTTATGGACCCCGCTGCCATGGGAGGGTAGGACAAAAGATGTCACGCAAGTTCTTTCCATAAGCATGTATGACTATATACGGAATACATGCCTACATTATATTTATGAACTGGAGCTAGTGCCGTATCACCCAAGGTTATGACTGTTATATGGTGAATATCATCCTACAAATTCACCGATCCAATGCCTACGAATTTTCCATATATTGTTCTTGCTAAGTAACTATTGCTGCTTCTACTCTTATACTTGCTACAAAATCATTGCTACCATTGTTACCGTTATTGTTACTATTACCACTTCTATCAAAACTATCATATTATTGTGCTACTGATCCTATTGCTGCAGATATTTAATCTCTTGGTGTTGTTGAATTGACAACTCAACTTCTAATACTTAGAAATATTCTTTGGCCCTCTTGTGTCAAATATATAAATTTGGCTTGAATACTCTACCCTCGAAGACTGTTGCGATCCCCGATACTTGTGGGTTATCAAGACCTTTTTCTCGTGCCGTTTCCGGGGAGCATAGTTATATTTGTTGAGTAACTTGGGATTATTATCTCTTCATCACTGTGAAGAATTTGATGGATACCAAGACTAAGATTTTTCCCTCTAAGACGAAGGGAGGTAAGGAACTATCATCTAGCTCTGCACTTGATTCCTTCTATTTTGAGTAGACTTGCAACACCACCACATGCTATTAATCCTGATGTGTCATAAGATATTGATGATGCTACTTCTTCTACGTATGCTACTCATGATGATGCTAGTACCATGTTTGATGATAATATGCCACTAGGTGATTTTCTTGATGAAGAAATTGCTAGAGCTCAAGATATTGAGAATGCTGAAACTAATGAAATTATTGAAACTAATGAAGTGCTTGAAACTTAAAATCTTGAAACACCTATTAGGCCTAGCTCTCCTAGATATGAATTGCCTAAGATACATGATGGCTATGTTATGGATGAGGAGACAACTAGAGATTTTCTTGCTTGCAATGATAGAGGTGATCTTGAGAAATTATTGTGCAAACTGAAAGAAAAATCTTTGAATGCTAGAATGAAATGTGATCCTAAGTTTGGTACTTCACATATCTTTGTTGATGATAAGTATTATGAATTCTCTGTCAAACCAGAGTTAATAACTTTGGTTAAATCTGATCCTTTCCATGGCTATGAAACAGAAACTGTTGTGGCACACCTTACTAAATTAAATGATATAGCCACCCTATTTGCTCATGATGAGAAGATTTGCTATTATTATATTCTCAAATTATTTCTGTTCTCATTAAAGGGTGATGCTAAGATGTCCTGGTTGTGTGCGTAGTCCCCAGGATATGATTTATTACTTCTATGAAAAATATTTTCCTACTCATAAGAAAACAAGATGCCTTGCAGGAAATATTTAATTTTGTGCAAATTGATGAAGAGAGTCTCCCACAAGCTTGGGGAGGCTTCTCCAATTGCTTAATGCTTTGCCTGACCATACTCTTAAGAAAAATGAAATACTTGATATCTTCTATAATGGACTAATCGATGCTTCTAGGGACTTCCTAGATAGTTGTGTTGGTTGTGTTTTGAGGGAACGGACTGTTGAACAAGATGACGAATTATTGAATAATACATTGAAAAATAATGATGATTGGACCCTTCCAGAATCACCGCCTAAGCCCACTCCAAAGAAGAGGGGTACCTTATATCTCAGACTCGAAGATATGCAAGAGGCAAAGAAAACTATGAAGGAAAAGGTATTACAGCAGAGGATGTTAAGAATTTACCACCTATCAAAGAAATAAATGGACTTGACACATCACCACCAAAGGTGGTAGAGGTGAATTCTTTGTTAAAGTTTGATGAAAGTGATATTCCTTACAGTAAACATCCTAGTTAGTGCCTTTATGAGTTTTACAACTACATTAGAAAACAAGATCACTTCAATGAAAATGTTATGAAACAATTGAAATACAACTCCAATATGATTGCTCGCTTGAGTCACTTGTTATTTAGAATATCTAATGATGTAAGGGGTGTCGGAAAACATGGTTCTATGGTTCAACTCGATTAGAATAAGTTGTGAAATCTCAAAGAGAATTGCTTGATGAAATGAATAATAATATGAATGATCATGCTATAAGATTAGTGACTAGAAGAGGTAGAATGTCTCAGGAACCACTTTATCCTGAGGGACACCCTAAAATAATTGAACAAGATTCACAAAAAATAAATAATGATGCACCTAGTCCTTCTAAAAAGAAAAATAAGAAGAAAAATGGTAAGGCTTTGCACACCTCTAGTGAACCTGAGATAGAAAAACTTAAAAAAGACAACAATGATGTTTCTATTTCTGATACTGAAACTCAATTTGGTAATGAACATTCATCTAGTGATAATGAAGATGAAAATGAAGATGTACATGAAGACACTCAACCAGACAATGATAAACAACCGGATGATGATGTTGAAATAGAATCAACTATTGATCTTGATAACCCACAACCTAAAAATAAAAGATATGACAAAAGAGACTTTGTTGCTAGAAAACATGGAAGAGAAAGAGAACCATAGGTTCCAAAACCCATGCCCTTTCCCCCTAAATCAACTAAGAAAAAAGATGATGATGAATTTGAATGCTTTATTGAACTGCTTAGGCCAGTCTTTTTGCGTACCCGCTTGACTGATATTTTAAAGATGGCCCCTTATGCAAATATATGAAAGACATCATCACTAATAAAAGAAACATATCTGAGGCTGAAATATCAATCATGCTTGCTAATTATTCTTTTAAGGATGGAGTACCTAAAAAACATGGAGATCCAGGAATACCAATTATACCTTGCTCCATCAAAAGAAATTATGTTAAAACTGCTGTGTGTGATTTAGGAGCTGGTGTTAGTGTTATGCCTTTCTCCTTATATAGAGACTTGCTTTGAATAAACTCATACCTACTGAAATATCTTTGCAAATGGATGACAAATCATCTGTCATACCTATCGGTATTTGTGAGGATGTGCCCGTTGTTGTTGCAAATGTTACCATCTTAACTGACTTTGTTATACTTGAGATGCCCGAGGACGATAACATGTCGATTATCCTTGGTAGACCCCTTTTGAATACTGCAGGGGCTGTTATTGATTGCAATAAAAGCAATACCATTTTCATACCAATGGTAATGAACATACGGTGCACTTTCCAAAGAAATAATTCCAAGTGAATGGTATTGATGTTATTGAAAAATCTCTTACACTCACTATTGAAAAGTTTCAACTACCTATACCTACTGCCAAAAGGAAATATGAAATGCTTATTGTTGGGGACATGCATATCCCCGTTGAGGTAACTTAGTGTTTTATGAAAGTTATTAGGTTTCATGCTAATCGAAGGTGGTTATTAATAAGACATGATCAACCTTATTAATGGATCATCTTTGAGAGGTATGAAGTTGATGAATTTAGTAAGCACAACCTTATGTCCCTACCTTTTGTTTTCTGTTTTTCTTAGTTAAATAAAAAAATGCCATGTTTTGTCTGTTTTCCGAATTTCCCGTGCAAGAAAAAATCACCCAAAAATAAAAGTTCTCATAATACCCTGAAAATTTAATACAATTTTTTTCTTAATATTTCTGAATTTTAGTGCAAATAACGTTAGAGGGGGGTGCACTAGGTGAGCGCAACCCACCTAGGTGCGCCTACAACCCCACGCGCGCCCTGGTGGGTTGTGGTCCCCATGCAGGCCCCCTCACTTATCTCTTTAGCCCATGTAATCTCATACCTCCAAAAAAACACCATTGCTCTCTCTCTCTCTCTCTCTCTCTCTCTCTCTGGTGTTCTTGCTCTCAAACCCACGGATTTTGATATCTTTGCTCGAATCTCCGTTTCTGAAACTGTTTTGGGGGATTGCTACTTGGTATGTGACTCCTCCATTGCTCCAATTAGTTTTTGCTTTTGTGGATTATATTTTGAATAATTAGCTACTCTTGTGCTATTGTAGATGAGCTTGCATGTTGAATTCTTAGAGCTCTAAGTAAGTTTGAATGCTTAATATAGCCTCTATGCCTCCTTATGAGTAGTTGCTATCAATCTTATGAAGTTTTGTTGACAAAAATTTTGTAACCCAAAAATTTTAGAAATTTGTACGCAAATAAAATGTACCTTTTTGGAAGGAGTTCTTCGAGGAGGAGGTCCTCGGAGGCATCATCTAGTAGTGACGCGATACATCGGTCTTATCTTCAACAAAGTGCAAGTTCAATACGGGATGCCTCTATCAAATCATGCCTATGGTCATGCAACGATTTTATGGTGAGTGCAAGTATTAAAGAAGAATTTGAGCAATATGTTCATGATGCCGAGCTCGGTTCCTACATTGAAGATAAGTGCAACCAGCATCTCATCCTCATAGGATTGTTTACTAAAGAATTTAAATTTCATCCTCGTGTGTCTAGAGTTTTGTTTAAACTTTATGACCGTCCATTTACCATGCCTCTAGAAGTGTTTTCTGGTATTTGTAAAATTCCATTTTGGTGTTCGTTGGACGAGCCACCAAGATATGAATATGAGTCATTTTTGACTAGTCTTAGGTATGGTGAGGATAGAGGAGCGACACAAGGTAGAATGAAAAGTATTGTGGGCAAGCAGGATTGCGGCACACTATGTGCCCCTGACTTGAGCATCATACACACTGCACTGACCGGAATTAAATGTTATAATCCTGGAGAGATTTTTGCACGCAGATTGCAACACAACGCTGGTAGTGGTTATTTTTATGGTGGGATTTATACTTCTCGCTTAGCTAAAGAGGTTAGATTTACACCTCTGTCTTATGACCCCATCGTACCTACTTAGTACTTACACTTCGATGCCATGAAACATCATAAGTTCATTAAGGGCGAAATCAATGATTATACTTATAACTTGAGGTTTAATAAAGAAACCAGTGTGCATACTATTTTGCCTGCGCTTGCTCTCTATGATTATCACAGCAAAGGAAGATATTATGTTTTTGAGAATGAGGCCTGCCCGCACAACTGAGAGGTCGCGGATGCTCGACAGGTTGAGGAGGTTGCACCAAGAGCCTCCGTGAGCTATCGCTCTGATTATTATGTAGGCCACGGATGGTGATTACCAAGCTAGGCCAAAAGCCTAAGCTTGGGGGAGTAAGTATTTCCACTGACATTACATTCATGTTCACACATCTCATTCCAGTTGTCTGCGTTCACATTTTTTCATTGTATTATCCATGCTGGATTTATTTCTCGATTTCTTCTTGTGTGTTTGAAAAACTTTGAAAAAATCCAAAAAAATCTTGCTTATTTTAGGTTTTTCTTTCTAGTTAATTAGTTGTAGAATTAAAAAGAAAACCCAAAAAGATTTCCTTGTTCTTCTTTTTGCTTGTTGGGAACTTTCCCGTGTAAATAGTTTTTCTCGTTTTTGTTTTTGATTTTCTTTAATTTGCTTTCTTGAAGAAAAAAAATAAAAAGTCCAAAAATATTTCAGTGTGTTTCTCCGAAATTCTCTTCTTTTTATTGAGTCATACCGGGTGAAGACCATGATGAAAATGTTGAGTGGCTCTCATATGCATTTCTATTAATCTAATAAAGAGCCCATATTACCTTGTCTTCTCCTTTTGAATAAAATGTTAGCAGATTCTAGTTTAGTCCATGGCACTCTTGCACTTTTATTATTTTCATATCATTTGGTCGTGCAAGTGAAAGGAAATAATGATGACATTTGATGAACTAGCTGTGGCAGAGAGAAACGGGTATGAACTCAACTTGTTCTGTTTTTGTAAATATGTTTAACCTAGTATCCATGATTCAACACATTATGATCAAACATGTTTGCAATGACAATTAGAGATTATAGTTTCTCATGCTATGCTTAAGTAGCTAGGAGTGGATAATGATTTATCTTGGATGTCAACATGCATTAAAATGATTGTGATGTAGTATGATGATATGGTATCCTCCTCTGAATGTGTCAAGTGGCTTGACTTGGCACGTGTTCATGCATGTAGTTGAATCAAAACCAACATAGCCTCTACGATATTTATTTTCATGGTGTCCATATCCTACTCATGCTACTATTCAAAGTAAATTATCATAACACATGTTCATGACCGTTTTCGCTCTCTAGCTGGCCGCTTCTCAACCTATTTGCTAGCCTTCGCCTGTACTAAGCGGAAATACTTCTTGTGCATCAAAATCCTAAAACCCAAGTTATTCCAGATGAGTCCACCATATCTACCTATATGCGGTATTACCCTACCGTTCCAAGTAAATTTTCATGTGCCACCTCTCTAACCTCAAATAAACATCAGTTTTTGTGTGCATGGATTGTTCATAGAGCGATAGGGGGTAGCTAGTATCTTCCATGCTAAGCGGGTTATTCTCATGATGAGTGATTATTCAGTAGTCCTTGCACGAGAGGGGCGGTAATAGGGATTCCTAATCCCAAAATCGAAAATTACAAATAACTAAACAAAACTCCCCCAGGATTGTTGTTGGTATGAACGATACCCATGGATTCGGCTAGCCGTGGAGTGTGTTTGTTGGTGGAGTGGGAGCAAACCTTTACTTTTATCGCTTGGGAACCTCCACTAATGTGTTTAGCATGGAAGATATTGATAACTTTTGGTCGTGAAGTAAACATGAAGGGTGCATTTACCAAAATTACATTTATTTCTTATTTTAAAAACTTTGAGCTCTGGCACCACTGCAAATCCCTGCTTCCCTCTACAAAGGGATTATCTATTTACTTTTATGTTGAGTCATCACCTTCTCAAATAAGCACCAGATCTAAGAGCACTATGTCATCCTCATGCATTGTGCATAATTAATGTTTGATGCATCATGACTGGATCTTTTCTACCATGAATTACAATGTTTAGTCACTCCTAGAACTTTGGAGGTGCTCTGCATTTATGTTTTGCGGTCTCGGGAAGGACTAGCGAGATACCACTATTGTCATATTATGTCGGGGAAACTGATCCATGAACACCTATGGGGCCGGCGGACCGGGCCCCTTTCGGTTCGGCGGGGGGCGGAGGTCGCACGAAGAGCAGATCGAGGCGAAGCACACGAGCAGTTTACCCAGCTTCGGAGCTCTCCGGAGAGATAACACTCCTACTGCTGCTTGTTTGATTATCTTGTGTTCTTGCTCCAGAGAGAGAGAGCGTAGTGTTTTTCTGGGTTCCGAACTAGTCGAACCTCGCGAACCCCCTCTACATTACGCATGGGCCTCCTTTTATACGCTAAAGGGGTCACCGACAGGTGGCAACGCAGAGAAGGGTACAAATGTAAAAAGTGAGGTGGTTGGTACAGTTACTTGTACAGTGCACCCTACCTAACTCTGACGGCAGGGGACAAGGGCATTAAATGCCCGTCTGAGTCGCCCAAATAGTGCAGAAAAGGACCGTTAGGGGCGCCACCGTTCGCCACGATGGCGATCTTGTCAGCTTTGCATGCCACTGCGCACCGCTGGCTGCACAGCCTCCCGCCACGCGCGCCTGGAGAGGCCCCCAGAGGGACACGTTGGTGGATGCGCTGGAGCGTGGGCACCGAGTGGCCGCCTGCCGCGGCAAGCGCCTTGCCGCTGCTGTTATCTTGTCGGGTCCGGAAGCTTGTCGCTCACCGGGCCTCGAGGTACCTTGGTTGGTCTTCCCGGCAAGCTCCTCTTGCCGGGGCCTTGTTGCCTTGCCGGAGCGCGTGGCGCGTCGCGGCAAGTTCCTTGGAGTGCCTTGGTTGGCCTTCCCGGCAAACTCCTCTTGCCGGGGCCTTGTCTCCTGAGCTTAAATACTTTGTTCTTGAATGGCTCCAAGGGAACCATGGAGGATCTTGGCGTTCTCCCGGCAAGCCTTGCCGCGGGGTGCTGCAACTGCCCGTGCACAAGTTTGGGGTACTAGGGTACCCCTATTCTAGTACACCAACATATTATATCACGGTTGTTTTGATGTGTTGTTATTTGAGATATATTATTATTGCTCGCTAGTTGCTTATGCCATTGATTTGAGTTAATATAATTTCTAAGAGTTATTGTGGACATGGTTAGTCATAATCTTTGCTGAAAACTTGGGTGCTACTTAAGCTTATTTATCTAAACAAGAAGAAAAGACTTCATAAAAGTTTTTCTTTTTCACTTTCAGTTTCTCAACTAAATTGCTTGAGGACAAGCAAGGGTTTAAGCTTGGGGGAGTTAGTACGTCTCCGTCATATCTACTTTTCCTAACACTTTTGCTCTTGTTTTGGAGTCTAATTTGCATGATTTGAATGAAACTAACCCGGACTGACATTGTTTTTAGTAGAACTACCATGGTGTTGTTTTTGTGCAGAAATAAAAGTTCTCGAAAATGCAACGAAACTTTTTGGTGAATTATTTCAAAATATATAAAAATACTGGAGCCAAGAACCACCGGCGGGGGGGCTCAGGTAAGCACAACCCACCAGGGCGCCCCCCTCCAGGCGCGCCCAGGTGGGTTGTGCTCACCTGGTGGCCCCGCAGACCCTGATTCCAACTCTATAAAATCCTATTTTTGGAGAAAAAATCAGGCAGAAAGAATTATCGGGATTCACGAGACGGAGTCGTCGCCACCTCCTATTCTTCACCTCCTGTTCTTCAATTTTCGTCAACACCAACCCTTCTCCATCACCAATTCCGTGATGCTTCCCACCAGGAGTGAGTAATTCCTTAGTCTCGCTGGTCAGTGATGAGTTGGATGAGATCCATCATGTAATCGAGTTAGTTTTGTTAGGGCTTGGTCCCTAGTGTCCACTATGTTTTGAGATTGATGTTGCTATGACTTTGCCATGCTTAATGCTTGGCACTTTGGACCTGGGTGCCATGATTTCAGATCTGAACTGTTTATGTTTTCATCATTATATCTATGTTCTAGATCCGATGTTGCAAGTTATATGCACCTGCTATGTGTTATGATCCGTAAACCCCGGAGTGACAATAGTCGGGATACTTTCTGGTGATGACCGTAGTTTGAGGAGTTAATGTATTCACTATGTGTTAATGCTTTGTTTCGATTCTCTATTAAAAGAAGGCCTTAATATCCCTTAGTTTCCTTATGGACCCCGCTGCCACGGGAGGGTAGGACAAAAGATGTCATGCAAGTTCTTTCCATATGCACGTATGACTATTTACGGAATACATGCCTACATTATATTTATGAAATGGAGGTAGTGTCGTACCGCCCTATGTTATGACTGTTATTTGATGAATATCATCCAACGAATACACCGAACCAATGCATACGACTTTTCCATATATTGTTCTTGCTAAGTTACTATTGCTGCTGCTACTATTACACTTGCTACAAAATCATTGCTATCACTGTTACCATTACTGTTACTATTACCACCGCTGTCAAAACTATCATATTACTTTGCTACTGATCATATTGCTGCAGATATTTAATCTCTAGGTGCGGTTGAATTGACAACTCAAATGCTAATACTTACAAATATTCCTTGGCTCCCCTTGTGTCGAATCTATAAATTTGGGTTGAATACTCTACCCTCGAAAACTGCTGCGATCCCCTATACTTGTGTGTTATCATTCACCTCATGACAGAACTGCTTGAAGAGGCGGTTGGAGGCGGGCGCCTAAGCACCACCGAGGATGCAGGGTATCGCGTGAGGCTCCTGGTAGCCCCTGACCCCCTCGTCTTGTTGGTTGTTGTCGTTCCTCCTCGGCGGCTGTGGCAAAGGTGGAAGGCTAGCATTGCCCTGAGGTTGGGCCTCACGAGGTTGATCGCGCCAGGCGCCGTCACGAGGCTGGTCACACCAGCCACCCTCTGGAGGCTCGTCATGCCAGCCCTGACGGGGGTTGTAGTTGCCTCAGCGACCTCCACTGCGGCCTCCTCTATGGCCGAAGGCACGTTCACTATGCTCATGGCGACGGCCCAGGGGCTCCTCCCGAAGCACCCTGAGCAACTGACGGTCATTGGTATTATGGGTGTGCACATTGTGGAAGACGTAGAATGAGACCCCTCATCACGGTCACGGCCGCGCCTCAGCTCAGGCTCTGCTTCCAGCATGGCGTGGCCCTTGTGCTTCACTTCCTTGGCATTGGCCTTCTTATTCTTGGGATCGATGTCCGGGTGGTTGAGGAGGGAGAGCGGCCTTCCTCCGCCCTTGCGCACCTATCGTCTAGGTTGAACAGTTCCAACACCATGCACAGATCGTCGTTGATGGCGAGATCCTTGCCCATCCTTACGTCTGTTACGCCGTCGGTGAACGCCGAGATGATGTCTTAGTCCGAGGCCTTCGGGGTCTTGAGGCATACTTGGGTGAACCGTTGAATGTACTTGCGAAGAGTCTCGCCCGGGCACTCCTTGACGCATCGCAGGTCGTTGATAGTGAGGGTGCGGTCGTGGGTGCCCTGAAAGTTGGCAATCAATCGCTCGCGGAGCTCGTCCCACTAGGAGATCGACCCCTCTCGGAGGTGCATGAGCCAGGAGTGTGCGTCGTCCTTGTTTGCTGCCTTGATGCTTAGCACGTAGAGCTGGAGGAACTCCATAGGGTCAGGGATGCCATCGTAGCATGGGGTAGCTATGGCTTGAACTTAACTAGCAAGATAACACGGCGCAACTCATGAGTGAAGGCGCGGCAGCCCACCGCGCTCACAGGCATAGACGGCGTGGGAGGGGCGGTCTCCTGACTCCCACGCGCCGCAGCCTCTAGAACAGCCAGATCCAGAAGCGCACACACGTTGTCTAGCGGTTGCTGCACAACCTGGGAGCTAGCCTCATCCCGCACCGGCACCGGCGCTCCACGCGGTAGGTCGCGTAGCCATGCCTTGTGCCTTAGCACAATGTCGTCGCTGCGCAGGGGAGGAGGCAGAGGCGTGCCGTGCGCCACATTGCCCGCGTGAGGCGGCAGTGGACGGAGCGAGTGGCAGGGCACAGGGGTCTCGCCCACAGTGTTGAAAATCTTGGTGAGGCGGCCCAGCCA
>NC_041383.1:358883060-358919685 GCF_002162155.2 Triticum dicoccoides
ACCATGCCCAGCGGCGAGCATGTACTACAAAAAAATACACTTTCATGATGATACGTGTTCGTCACAGTAGGTCACGTTTTCTGTCATGCATGTACATCCATGACGATTTTATGGAAAAATCAAAGATAGTCATAGTTGTGCTGTCGTAGAAGTATCCCATGAAAATACCAAAATTATCATCACGGAAGTGTCCTTCCATGACGATAAATGGCGTGTCATGGAAGTGTTTTCATCAAGGGTAACCGAACCGTGGCGTCCACCATAACGAGTCGTCGTTAAGCTATCAGGTTCCGGTTTGGATCCGATAACCCGTTAATAGCCCTGACCAATGGGGATTTTCCTCGTGTAAAATTCTCATTCGCTCTGGGACAAATGTCATCCACTCATTCTACGAGAGGCGCCTATGATACATTGGCATGTGGCAAGGCCCAACAGTGGCACATTTAGGTGAAAGAGGCCGGCTCAGTCAAAATTAGTAGGTCGGCCTATATAGGTCCTACTTGTGTCTGGTCCACTTAAGCCCATGGCCCCTATGAGATGTGCCAATTCAGCCCGTCAACCGCCCATTAACTATTCAACACCATTGCATCCCATCGTCAGTTTGAGCCTGTTAACAACCAGCTATATATTTGGGCTCAATATCGGCCTGATGTGGTTTCGGCCTGTTAACGGCACATTCAAGGGATGGGCCAATTTTCAAGTTGTGCGTCTTTCGGCCTTTTAGCGACCCATTTAAATGTTGGGCCAATTTCCAACCCGATGTGTCTTTCAGCCTGATAACAGCCCATAATGAGTTGGGCCATTTGCAGTTGGACCTGAGTTTTGGCCTCTTAACGGCCCATGCTCTTCATAGTCCAATACCGGCCTGGTTTCCCTTTTGGCCTGATAAAGGCCCATAACACAATTGGGCCATATACTGTCTGACCTGACTTTCGGCCTTTTAGCGGCCCGTGCTCTTCATGGTCCAATATGAGCCCGCTGACTCTTTCGGCCTGGTAAAGGCGCAAAGTACAGTTGGGCCATATATAGCCCAACCTTAGTATCGGCCTGTTAACGGCCCGTGAAGTCGAATGGGTGCACTTATTGCCTGCTTTGATGTCAGCCTGTTAATGACCCGAGAGGTAACAGGGCCAAGCATTAACTCTCCTTTCAATTATAGCGGCCCAATAGAGCTTTCGGCCTGGTTACAGCCCATCAACTTAATGGGTCCGCTAAAGTTCAAACATGTCTGTAGGCCAATAAGATAACGTTGATTCCGGCCTAGCTATAATTTGAGCCCATTACGACGAGCAATTATGGACAGGACCAAAACCGATCAAGTAAAGGCCTATGTTAATTTTGGCCCCTGCGAGCCCATTGGGGAAGCCCATTAAGGGCAGTGGGCCGTTATCCTTCATATAGTGCCCACGACTATTCGTGCTAACTAATATTATCACTGATTTTTTGGCTTCCTAGTGACCAGTTAGCTGGAATGCGAGGCAGGCTAAGCAAACGTACGTCATACAAGTAAAAACGTAGCACATCCAGCATATATTACAGGAAATTACATGCACTAGGCAATCAAAGATTGATGCAAGTGCAAAAAAATGAACAGAACTTAATGATCTACAACCTCACAATTTGCAACCTCAGTGCGGGTGACGCCCATAAGCATGCGAGCAAGTTCTTCCTTCTTTACTACACTGTCTCTGAAAACATTGATCAGTTGTTGTGGTGCAAGAATGTACAACTCTGGTTCCTCCATGATTTTCGTCATTGCTTCAGCTAGTAATTGATTCACAAACATAAATTTTTCCGTTGGGTTCGAGACAGAGGAAACTAAATAGATTTAGATGGTGATTTTGGCAGGCTTGTATTAATGATAGTGGAGAGTCTCTCGACCACTCCATCATAACATAAATGTCGGTGTACAAAAATAGGGGATCTGCTTTTGACCCCTTTACTTGTGCACGGGCAGTCAGAGCCTCCCGCCACGGCCACGCATAATAGGGCAGGAAAGGGAAGCCGAAGAGAAACCGAAGGCACAAGACAAACAAAGCAACGACAAGGTCCAAGGCCACAAAGATCAGATGGACGGAGTAGGTTTCCCCGGCAAGGACCCTTGCCGGGGCGGCCCCGGCGAGACCCTTCTCGGGGCATCTCGCCCCCGCCAGCCAAGCGAGCCACCTTTGAGCCCACCAACGCTAAAAAAACGCGCTGGGACAGGGCTCGGGAGGCACCTTCGTGGTGGCATGCAGATCTTTGTGAAGACAAAGAATAGTCAAGATCAAATGAGGATAGGAAGGCAATCATCCTCACCGAAGAAACCCACAAGACCCCCGGCAAGATCCTTGCCAGGGACGCCTGCGCACCACGGCAAGACCCTTGTCGGGCCACCCGGCAAGGCCCTCGCCAAGCACGCAAGCGGGGACACTACCAGGCCCGCGCCATCCAAGTCTTCGCCACCGTTCGCATGCAGCTGCCGACCCAACCAGCTGGGCAGGCACCTGCGTGGCAACATGCAACCCTTCATGGAGGCTCCACCACCGCACCACCTCAGCTGCCTGCCTGCCTACATGGCACCAGATGCATCGTTGGCTAGGGCACGTGTCGAAGCAAGAAGGAGCGGCGACGGACGGGACGGGCCTCGCCCCCGTCCCCGAGAAAGCGAAGGGACACCTAAGCCTCGCATTAAATGCGCTTTGTCCTGTAATACCAGCGATAAGCTCGCGACGCTGTAGCACTTTCCACCTCCTTTGTGCCATTGTGGCAACCCCTTTCGCCTATAAAAGGAGGCCCATGGTGCACGGGAGAAGGATTCGGCTCTTTCGGACCTCATAGCACCTAGAGCTAGTTCAAGAGCTCAAGAACACCAAATACATCCACCAAAGCAGGATCATAGGGTTTTACGCATCTTTGCGAGCCGAACCTGGGTAAATCCCCCTTGTGTTGTCTACTAGTCCTGCTCTTCTCATGATCCCCGCGCCCCGCAACCGTAGAAGGGATTCCAGTGATCCCATAGGTGTCGTTTCCCACCGACAATAAATTAGGAGGGGAACCGAACAGATTAATCAAGAGTTATTTCCATATTACCCGGCCTAGATTTATTGGAAAGAAACAATGGAGTTGCCTTGATGTTTTCAGAGTTTGTCTTCTTATGTTCAGCACCCTGCACCAAATTAACACCCTAGCATTGCTATCATTGGCCACGTCAGATAATAGGAAAGCAACATTGACACAACAAATGTTTGGGCAACCAGACCACACTAGCCTACACCAAATTAACACAATATGGCACAACTATCATCAGCCAGGTAAGGTAATAGGAAAGCAACATTGACACAATGAATGATTGGGAAACCAGAACAACACTACAATTTAGTAATGTGCATGATATGAGATAGTACACTCATGCAGCTTAGTATGCAAAACTACCAGACAGTTTTCCTTACAAAAATCAACATTGCGCCTTTAATTATAAATTTTGCTACAAGTAAATTTAGCTCAGATAAAGGTTGGATTCATGCCGATTAACAAAATACATGCTTATGTAAATTATAGTGATATACAACAGGTACCTAGATCATCATTGGAGCACAGAGAATTCCTGCAAGGTACTTTCCTCGAACACGATCCCAGTTTAGAAAGTCTTCTATCCTTTAAGCTTATTTTCTAAAAGAGAGATGGGTAAGAAACATGTAGAAAATATGATCTAAATGCTATAAAATTTCATGATGTGAGGATATGCACATGCTTTTTAGAATGGAGTTGACATATTTGGCTGGACTGGAGCGGACTAGCTCTTTGGCCAGTTGGATCTACTTATTTTTAGTAGGAGTTGGGTTTCTTCATGCTGGAGCAGTATCTATGAACACTAGAGTTGGTTTACTATCTCCTAGCGTCTGGATATTTTGCAAAGACCTTGTTTAAAACCCTTCAGATTCTAAAATAGAAAACATGCTACGACAGAGAGATGGAATAGGTACTGAAGAATAGAAAGGCATGACATATTGACATGTATTCCCTCCATCCAGAAATAAATGGATCTGTCTAGGCGTATTTCAATTCTAGATACATCCATTTTTATCCATTTCTGCTACATGTAATCCAGACAGAGGGAGTATCATGTAAGAGCTAGGGATACGACAGGACAACAGAGTAACAAAACACTAGTTGAATGTAAAATTGTATGATAGCGGAATAAATATAGAAAAACAATAAGGCAACATATCCATGTATTATTGGGAAACTAAGATAGCATTGCAACAGACCACTAGAACAACACTTCAATGTAAAAAAACATGGTTTGGTAGACAGATGGAGTACATACTGATGGATAACAATGCATAAGATATTCAGAAGCATGATTTCCAAACTAAGCAGATGTCATTGTGATGGAGTAGAATGATAGTACTTGAAATTGAAAACATGTAATCATGAATGGAATAGGCATTGAAAAGCAGGAAGGCATGACATATTTACATGCATGATCAGCAGGTTAAGCACATGGCATTGCAACAGAGTAGATGCATTCCAGGACATTATATGCATGGTGTACCCATATCACGGGCCAAGTTAGAACGAGGACTTGTGGGGTTAATAGGATTCATCATCTTTTTGCAAGTCTTCTAAAGAACTGCCTTTACATGTTCCATCATATTGGGTATCGTTGATGTCAAGTTTGTTGGCCGTTACATTGCTCCATGAGGTTCTTGTGGATATATCAGTGTGTGCATTTATATCCGATATGCATGGAAGACAACTAGTAGTTAGATTTATGTAATGAGTGCCTGTAGGAGACGGCATAAATAGTAGGACTGGGCTTAACTAGCAGCAACAGGTCCCAAAAACTAAAGGGAGAACACAAATGAAAGCTATAGAATATGTATCGTTTGTACTCTTGATTAACTAGATGGCACACAAAAGTACTAAAGAACAACATAGGTAATACTAGAAGTGGTATAATCACCAGCCTGGGGGATAGCATTGGCGGATGGATGATAACTATGGAACATCGTTACCTAAAGAACAAGTCTCTTATCTGAACTACGGAACAACGTTAACTCCTGAACAAGACTCTTAAGAGATCAACATGAATATACAATGAAATGTGATAATCTATTTTCTATGCTTAGATGAATAACAAAACCATAAATGTTGCACACAAGTAAGATGAGGGTATAACCTATTTGGCCGCCATCCATAGGGGTGAGCATCATGTGCTGACTTGTCGATGGCCCTGCAGTTATGGTGGTTGTCCATGTCAGACACGCACATTCAATGCAGGGAACTGTTGAGTGTGGACTATAGCTCCCTTATGGTGTATGCTTCCCTTGTTGGAGCAGCTGCGTGATACGTCTCCGTCGTATCTACTTTTCCTAACGTGTTTCCTCTTAATTTGGACTCTAATGAGCATGATTTGAATGAAACTAACCCGCACTGACGCTGTTTTCAGTAGAACTACCATGGTGTTGTTTTTGTGCATAAATAAAAGTTCTCAGAATGGAACGGAACTTTGCGAGGATTTTTATACAATAAAAGCGAATATCTGGAGCCAAGAACCACTGAAGGGGGCACCTGGGTGGGCACAACCCACCAGGGTGGACCACCCCCTCCAGGCGCGCCCAGGCGGGTAGTCCCCACTTAGTGGCCCCGCAGACCCTGAAACCAATGGTATAAAATCCTATTTTTCCAGAAAAGAATGAGGGAGAAAGAATTATCACGTTTCACGAGACGGAGCCGCCGCCGTCTCCTGTTCTTCATCGGGAGGCCATATCTGGACTCCGTTTGGGGCTCCAGAGAGGGGGATCTTTGATCTTCGTCATCACCAACACTTCTCCATCACCAGTTCCATGATGCTCCCTACCAGGAGTGAGTAATTCCTTCATAGGCTCGCTGGTCGGTGAGGAGTTGGATGAGATTCATCATGTAATCGAGTTAGTTTTGTTAGGGCATGATCCCTAGTATCCATTATGTTCTGAGATTGATGTTGCTCTGACTTTGACATGCTTAATGTTTGTCACTTTGGGCCTAGGTGCCATGATTTCAGATCTGAACCATTTATTTTATCACCATTATATCCATGTTCCAGATTTGATCTTGCAAGTTATAGTCACCTACTACATGTTATGATCCGGCAACCCCGGTGTGACAATAGTCGGGACCACTCCCGGTGATGACCGTAGTTTGAGGAGTACATGTATTCACCTCGTGTTAATGCTTTGTTCAGGTTATCTATTAAAAGGAGGCCTTAATATCCCATGGTTACCCATAGGACCCCGCTGCCACGGGAGGGTAGGACAAAAGATGTCATGCAATTTCTTTTCATAAGCACGTATGACTATTTACGGAATACATGCCTACATTATATTTATGAACTGGAGCTAGTACCGAATCGCCCTAGGTTATGACTATCTCATGACGAATATCATCCAACGAATCATTGATCCAATGCCTACGAATTTACCTTATATTGTTCTTGCTAAGTTACTACTGATGTTGCTGCTACAAAACCATTGCAATCATGGTTACTGTTACTATTGCTATTGCCACTATTACCAAAATTATCATATTACTGTGCTACTGATCACTTTGCTGCAGATAATTAATCTCCAGATGTGGTTGAATGGACAACTTAGGTGCTAATACTTGCAAATATGCTTTGGCTCCCCTTGTGTCGAATCTATGATTTTGGGTTGAATACTCTACCCTCGAAAACTGTTGTGATCCCATATACTTGTGGGTTATCAAGACTTTTTTCTGGCGCCATTGCCAGGAAGCATACCTATATTTGTTTAGTCACTTGGGATTATTATCATATTATCACTATGAAGAATCTGAAGGATGCTAAGACTAAGATTTTTCCTCTACGACGAGGGGAGGTAAGGAACTGCCATCCAGCTCCGCTTTAGATTCACCTTCTGTTATAAGTAAACTTACACCACCACCACATGCTATTAATTCTGATATGTCACAAGTTGTTGATGATGCTACTTCTGCTATGAATGTTACTCATGATGATGCTAGTACCTTGCTTGATGATGATGTGCCACTAGGTGAATTTCTCGATGAACAAATTGCTAGAGTAAGACAACATGATATAGTGAAACTGATGATGAGCTTGAAACTAAAAATATTGAAACACCTACTAGAACTATCCCTCCAAGATACGAATTGCCAAAGCTATCGGAAGGTTATGCTATGAGTGAGGAGGCAACTAGAGATATTCTTGCTTATACTGATAGAGATGATCTAGAAAAAATATTATGCAAGTATAAAGAAAGATCTTTTAATGCTAGAATGAAATGTGATCCTAAGTTTCCTACTTCACCTATCTTTATTGATGATAAGGATTATGAACTCTCTGTCAACCCAGAATTAGTTACTTTGGTTGAATCTTATCATTTCCATGGTTATGAAACTGAAACTATTGTGGCACATCTTACTAAGCTAAATGACACAGCCACCCTTTTTGCTCATGATGAGAAGATTCGCTATTACTATATTCTCAAGTTATTTTCGTTCTCATTAAAGGGTGATGCTAAAGCTTGGTACAATACTCTTGCTCCTGGTTGTGTGCGTAGTTCCAAGGATATGATTTACTACTTCTCCAAAAAATATTTCTCTACTCATAGGAAACAAGCTGCCTTGCAGGAAATATTCAACTTTGTGCAAATTGAAGAAGAGCGTCTCCCACAAGCTTGGGGGAGTCTTCTCCAATTGCCTAATGCTTTGCCTGATCATCCTCTTTGGAAAAATGAAATAGTTGATATCTTCTATAATGGACTAATCGATGCTTCTAGGGATTTCCTAGATAGTTGTGTTGGTTGTGTGAACGAACAATTGGGCAAGCTAAAGAATTATTGAATAACATATTGAAAAATTATGATGATTGGACTCCTCCTGAAACACCGATTAAACCCACTCCGAAGAAGACGGTACCTTATATCTCAGCCCTGAAGATATGCAAGAGGCAAAGAGATCTATGAAGTAAAAAGGTATTAAAGTAGAGGATGTTAAAAACTTACCACCTATTGAAAAAATACATGGGATTGAAGCACCACCACCACCTAAGGTGGTAGAGGTGAAATACTTAATGAAATTCAATGATAGTGATAATCCTCGTAATAAACATCCTAGTCAATGCCTTTATGAGTTTGACAATTACATTAGAAAGCAAGATCACTTCAATGCAAATGTTATGAAACAATTGAAATACAACTCGGATATGATTGCTTGCTTAAGTGACTTGTTATTTAGAATCTAGAATGATGTTAGAGGTGTAGGAAAGCATCCCTCTATGCTTCAAACTGAATTAGAACAAGTTGTTGAATCTCAAAGAGAGTTGCTTGATGAAATGAACAATAATATAAGTGACTTTGCAGTTAGAGTAGCAACTAGAGGAGGTAAAATGACTCAGGAACCACTTTATCCTGAGGGGCACCCAAAGAGAATTGAACAAGACTTTCAAAGAATTAACACTAATGCACCTAGTCCTTCTCAAAAAAAAGAAAAAGAAAAATGATAGGACTTTGCATGCCTCTAGTGAACCTAAAATAGAGAAACCTCTTGATAATAATAATGAAGTTTCTACCTCTCTTGCTGAAACTCAACCTGGTAGTGATACCTAACCTTCTCATAATGAAACATATAATGATGATGTTCATGAAGACACTCAAACAAATAACAAAGAACCAGACAATGAAGTTGATATAGAACCAATTGTTGATCTTGATAACCCACAACCCAAGAGTAAAAGATATGATGAGAGAGATTTTGTTGCTAGAAAACACGGTAAGGAAAGAGACCACGGGTTCAAAAGCCTATTCCCTTTCCGCCTAAGTCAACTAAAAAGAAACATGATGAAGAATTTCAACACTTTGTTGAAATGATTAGGCCAGTCTTTTTGCGTACTTGCTTGACTCATATCTTGAAAATCCCTCCCTATGCAAAGTACATGAAAGACATCATCACCAATAAGAGAAAAATACCGGAAGATGAAATATCCACTATACTTGCTAATTATACTTTTAAACATGGAATACCTAAAAAACTTGGAGATCCGGGAATACCAACTATACCTTGCTCCATTAAAAGAAACTATGTAAAAGCTGCTTTATGTGATTTGGGAGCTGGTTTTAGTGTTATGCCTTTGTCTTTATATAAAAGACTTGATTTGAATAATCTCACACCTACTAAAATATCTTTGCAAATGGCTGACAAGTCAACTGACATACCTATTGGTATTTGTGAGGATGTGCCCGTTGTTGTTGCTAATGTTACTATTCTGACTGACTTTGTTATACTTGAAATGCATGTGGATGACAACATGTCGATTATCCTTGGTAGACCCTTCTTGAATACTTCAGGAGCTGTTATTGATTGCAATGAAAGCAAGGTCACTTTTCATATCAATGGTAATGAGCGTACAGTTTAGTTCCTGAAGAAACAATTCCAAGTGAATGGTATTAATGTTATTGAAAAATCTCCGACAATCACTATTGGAAGTTTTCAACTACCTCTAGCTATTGTTAAAAGGAAATATTAAATGCTTATTTTTGGGGACATTCATATCCCCGTTGAGGTAACTTAGTGATTCATGAAAGTTCTTCGGTTTCATGCTAATCGAAAGTCGTTGTTAATAAGACTTGATCAACCTTACCAATGGATCATTTTTTAGAGGTATAAAGTTGATGAATTTAGTGAGCACTACCTTCTATCCCTACCTTTTGTTTTCTATTTTTCTTAGTTAAATAAAATAAAATGCCATGCTTTGTCTGTTTTCTGAGTTTTCTGTGCAATAAAAATGACCTAAAAATAAATGTTCTCTGAATGCTCTGAGAATTTAATACAATTTTTTTCAGAATATTGATGATTTTTAGGTGCAAATAATACCAGAGGGAGGTGCAGCAGGTGGGCACAACACACCTGGGCGCGCCAGGACCCCCAGGCATGGCCTGGTGGGTTGTGGTCCCCACGTGGGGCCCCTCACTTACTTCTTCTTCCCACATCACCACATTCCTCCAAAAAAATCACCATTGCTCTCTCTCTCTCTAGTGTTGTTGCTCCTGAAACCACGGATTTCAATCTCTTTGCTCGAAGCTCCGTTTTGGAAACTGTTTCGGGGAATTGTTGCTTGGTATGTGACTCCTCCATGTGTCCAATTAGTTTTTTCTTTAGTGGTTTATATTTTGAATAATTAGCTACTCTTGGTGGTGATGTAGATGAGCTTGCATGTTGAATTCTTAGAGTTCTATGTAGTTTGAATGTTTGTTATGGTCTCTATACATCCCTATGAGTAGTTGCTTACAATCTTATGAAGTTTTGTTGAGAAAACATTTGTGGACTAAAAATTTCAGAGTTTTGTTCATTGGAAAAAGATGAGTTTGTTTATGAACTTTGCTTCCAAGAAGAACTCCAATGGAGTTATTGGGGAGTCATCTGACAATGATCTCTACACCCGGAGGTTGGCGGAGTTACAGCCGTGTGAATGGCCGCATAAACCGTTCATGGAAGGGGCTGGAATCCTTCAAGAGTTCACACAATATGATGCTAATGCTGGCCTCACCGACTTCATCGGAGCTGAATGCGAACAGTATCATCTCCTCACAAATTCCTTTATGCAAAACTTTCATTTCCATTCTAGGAATAATCCCCCTGAGGTGTCGTTTAATTTATATGCTGAAACCCACCAGATACCACTTAATGAATTTTGTGACATATGGATGCTTCCATCTGATGGTGATTTGGTAGAGCCTAGGCCCGTGGATTTTGAGGGTTTTTACCATATGCGATGGGGGATGATAGAGGAGTATCGACTGTCACCGCTGCTAGTTTGCATTTTCCTACTGTACATTATTTTGCCCTGTTCATTGCAAAATGCTTACTTGCTAGAGAGAAGGTGGGTGCACATTGCGCCCCAGACTTTGCTATTTTGCGTCATGCACTTTATGGCGAGAACACTTATAGCTTGGGAGCTATTGTGGCACGTCGCCTTCACCTTAACTGATCCAAGGGTAAAACACATGGGGGCATTTATGCTACTCGCTTGGCGACTCACTTTAACATGCAGATATGCTACCATGACCATCGTTTGCCCAAGGTTTACTTAGATAGAGCAGCTATGGAGGACCACCAGTTTATTGCTGCTGGTTACCCTGATATTGATATTCCTTATAACTTAGCTTTTAGTGAGAAAACTCGTGATATTATTCCATTGCCTGCACCTGCTTTGTTTGGGCGGATACAGGATTATGCGTGAGGATATTGTCGCTTACCGGAACAACCTGGCTACGGCATAGCAGGAGCCTCAGCAGTGGGACCCTCAGGTACCCGCTCCCCAGCACTTCAACATTAGACATCATGGCTTCTACAACTGGTGATTACCAAGTTAGGCCAAATGCCTAATCTTGGGGGAGTACGTATTCCCACCAACATTACATTCATGCTCACACATTTCATTGCAGTTGTCGGTGTTCACACATTTTCATTGTATCATCCATGTTAAATTTGTTTTCTCACTTTCTTCTTGTATGTTTGAAAAAACTTTGAGAAAATCCAAAAATATGTTTCTTGCTTCTTTTTTTATTTTTCTTCCTAGTTTAAATTGTTGTAGCACTAAAAAGGAAACCCAAAAACATTCCTTGTTCTTCTTTTACTTGTTGGGAGCTTTGCCGTGTAAATAGTTTTTCTCGTTTTTGCTTTTCTCTTTTCATTTGCCTGTTTATAAAAAAACCAAAAACTCCAAAAATATTTCAGTGTGTTTCTCTGAATTTCTTTTCTTTTTATTGAGTCATACCGAGGAGAAGACCACGATGAAAATGTTGAGTGGCTCTCATTTGCATTAGCTCTCATTTTCATTATTGATTGATCTGACAAAGAGAGCATATTACCTTGTCTTCTCCTTTTGAATAAATTGTTTGCAGATTTCAACTTAGTCCATGACACTCTTGCACTATTATTATTTTCAAATCATTCTGTCATGCAAGGGAAAGGCAATAATGATGATACTCGGTGAACTGGCTGTGGCAGAGAGAAACGGGTATGAACTCGACTTGTTCTATATTTGTAAATATGTTTAACGGAGTATCCATGATTCAGCCTATTATGATCAAACATGTTTGCAATGAAATTTAGAGATCATAGTTTCTCATGCCATGCATAAGTAGCTAGGAGTGGATAATGATTTATCTTGGATGTCAACATTGCGTTAAAATTATTGTGATGTAGTATGATGATATGGTATCCTCCTCTGAATGTTCGAGTGGCTTGACTTGGCACATGTTCATGCATGTACTTGAAACAAAACCAACATAGCCTCTATGATATTTATGTTCATGCTGTCCATATCCTACTCATGCTAGTATCCAATGATACTTATGCATAATGCATGCTCATGACCGTTGTTGCTCTCTAGCTGGCCGTTTCTCAACCTATTTGCTAGCCTTCACCTGTACTAAGTGGGAACTCTGCTTGTACATCAAAAACCCGAAACCCAAGTTATTCCAGATGAGTCCACCATACCTACCTATAAGTGTTATTTGTCGGATTACGGGTTCTGCAAACCCTTGAAAGGTTTAAACTCTGGGGTGTGTGCGGAGATCTCAGCCTACCCAGCCTGCCTACTCACAATCCTCCTAAGCCTAGCGCGTCGGGCTCAAAGAGACAAAGAGACACAACAGTTTATCCCGGTTCGGGCCACCTTGCGGTGTAATACCCTACTCCACCATTTTAGTGGATTGCCTCGAAGGGCTGAGGATGAACTAGTACAGTGGAAGAACTGGCCTCAGGAGGTGAGATGTTCTTGAGCTCAAGAGAGCTGGTGAGGTGGTCGGGTGAGAATGGATCTCTTCCGCCCGATGTCGACTAGACGCCTCTCTATGGTGGTGGCTAAGTCCTATTTATAGTGGCATTGGTCCTCTTCCCAAATGTTGGCGGGAAGGGATCCAACAACGGCCAGATTTGAAAGGGGACAAGTAGTACATCCTATCCTGACTAAAGTGGTCTTCGCCTGCGAAAATTCTCTAGTCGTGACACCGTCCTGGCGGTCTTGGTCTTGGTGCACCAGAATGGAAACCTTTGGCTGATTCCTCGGGACTCCGCACCTGTCGCATGCCTCCCTTGCACCAAAGAGGAAACTGGTGCTCTGCGCCCGCTGGCGCCCGCCTAGCCTTGGTCATCATGGCTCACGTCAGCTGAGCCTCATGACGTGCACCTTGCATAGAACTCTCTGCCCCTCGGGAGCCAGCCTGAGGAGGCCGATTCCCTCTGGGGTATTTGTGTCTTCTGCCTCACGAGGCTTGGCCCCTCACGAGGGTCTTGAGTCGTTGATGCTGAAGTTGGGCCGTACAAGGCCGTTGATGGAGCCACGTGGTGGGCCGCAGGCAGGCATGTATGGATATCCCCATATCCAGAACGCTGATGGGACGTGGGCGTCTCCACTTCCCCACACTGTCTTGGCTACTATTTTTTGCCTGACAAAAGGGCTGCCATCTGCTGTCGTGCTTTCATTGCCTTCCCTTCGTCTTGCTCCAGATCCCCTTCTCCCAACATCAAAAGAACTCATAGGATCTAACGATTCTATCCTCCAATCTTCCGCCCAATGGTTGCTGAGAAGACCAAGGCTCTAGCCACGGCTGCCGGCCCCGGCTGGTACAAGCCGGTGCTGACCGCGCCCTCCGTCACTGAGGAGAAGCTCCAGACTGCGCTTCTCCTGACGGTGAGCGAGGACAGTGAGTTGGGGGTGAATGCGCTCCGGGTCGCCGCTGCCATGCAGGAACCCGCAAACAATACCTTCTATCCTTTCTTCCTGCATAGCGTCTGCTTGGGGCTGGTGCCCCCATTCTCCCGCTTCTTCTATGCCGTTATTCACCATTGCAGCCTCCATGCGCTCCACATCCATCCCTATTCCATCCTCCTCATGCCCATCTTCTCCTTCTACTGTGAGGCGTTCGTGGGGGTGATGCCCTCCGTCGCCATACTTCGCCACTTCTTCTTCCTGCGCATGACTGGCGACCGGCCCGCAGGTGCATCAGCTTTGTTGCGGCTCAGGGCGGCAACGCGATCTCCCGCACCGGGAAGAAGGTGGAGAATGCCCTGAAGAGGTGTGTCCTAATGGACGCCAAGTGCTCGCATGACCTGCCGGAGCTGCCAACCGAGCTCCCCTCCTCCGAGAAGAGGTGGCTTTCTGAGAAGATCACCGACCCTTCCATGAAGTCGTTGATGAAGAAGATGGAGAACAAACTGAAGAATGAGAAGCTGACGGGATCCATGATCATTACGGAGTTCCTAATGCAGCGCCTGGCGCCGCTTCAGGACCGCTCCCGCCCCTTGTGGGAGCTTGGGGGCGCCGACGACAAGATCCGTCTGCGCCAAGACGCCCTTCCTGTGGAGCTGAGAAAGGTGTCGCTTTCCTTGACTGGAAAGGATCCTAGCGGTCCTCCAGAGGAATGGCTCCTGCTGTACCGCTGAGTTGACAGAGAGGAGATCGCTGCCGCCATGCCAGTCTTCGATGAGTTCGGGGCCGTGCTGACGGGGCCTCCCCCGCCACCCGCCTCCTTGGTGGACCTGTCCTCTAGCGACCGTTCCTCCGAGGCCACCGAGGAGGAGGGTGAGGGGGAATCCTCTGCCCTGAGGCGGGGCGAGCTCCTCCATAACTTCCCTGACGATGATGATGACGACGCACCTCTAGTGGTGGAGCTGGCTTGCCCCTCCGGGGTCACCACGAGATCCGGGGCGGCCTCCTCGAAGCAGCCCAAGCAGTCGTCCGTGAAGAAGGGCAGGACCATGCTGATCCCTCCAGGCAGTACTCCGCCTTCGCCAGCATCGACCCGAGCAGTACCGACCGCGTGCTCTGCTGATCCCAAGAGCGCGGCTCTGACTGCCCCGGCGAAGCCCCTGCTGCTAGGCCTGAAGAGGAACTACATCTTCTCTGATCAGTAAGTGTTTTCCCTTGGCCTTTTCCCTGATGTGATGCTCAATTTCTCCATCCGCCATTAGGCAACAGTCGTCGAAGAAGAAGAAGGAGGGCGCTGGGGTTGCCATAGTCGAGCGTGTCGAGGTGGCTGCCACAACCCTGGTGAAGAAAGGTGTTACAGCCCCTGCAGCTCTAGTGGCGATGTCGTCTTCTTAGGGCGCGGAAGCCCGTTCTTAGGAGGCGTCGTCGTCCTCAGCGGGTCTGACCCCGTCAACAACCATTTTTACTGTGGCTGCAGAGGTCGCCAGGCCTCCGGTGCCCCCAGTCCTTCCTATTGTTGTAACTTCTCCTGCCTTGGTGTCGAGAACATCTCCTCTCCCGCGCGGCGCGCAGCTGGGTAATGGCACTCTCGCCGCCTCCAGAGCCCTGGAAGCAGCTCGAGTGGAACTAAACCTTCTCCATGGCGAACTTCAGGGCCCGGACCGGCACGCAGTGTTGGGGAAACTCGGGCTGATCTCTGGATGGCTTCAGGCCGACGCATCCGTCTGAGCGGCCTGGAGATCTTTGGAGGAGGCCCAGAAGGTGTCTGGGATGGCTGCTGCCGAGCGTGACCTGGCGCGAAAGGAGGCCAAGGAAGCCGAGGATCGGTGCCACGCAGTGGAGGCTGAGCTGAAGGCTAATCAGGATCAAAGGCCGCCCAGGCCAGATAGCTGCAGGAGCGGGAGGAGAATCTGAAGGCCTAGGAGGCTGTCGTTGCCAATCGCGATGCTGGACTGGAGAAGGCGGCCCTGCAACAGGCTGTGGAGCGCGGCCGCCTGGCGAAGCTAAAGGAGGAGGCAGACGCGGCCCAGGCATCCCTTGTCGAGGCCAAAGAAGTGGCCACCATGGAGCGCAGCACCCTCGCCTCCCTCGAGGTGAGGTTCCACAAAGCTCAATGGTCGCTCTTTGGGGGCGATCCCTCGAAGAAAGCGGTGTCCCCAAGGGAGAGCCCTGCCGCCCTGCTCCCTAAGGTCGTGGCAGTGCTCGAGGACTCCGTATATGGGTTTGGCTCTTTGGTGGAAGGTGAGGTTTGCTTGCTTTCTTCATCAGCCCTTACGCACGTCTTCAGCCATCTCTATCTCCGGGACGCCGTCTTCGACTTCGCCGCCCTCCTCGACCCCATGGACTCCAACTCCCGCAGCAGTGTTGCTGCCGCCGTGAAGAGCTCCGTGGACGCCCTAGTGAGCAAGTTCCTTGTCGTCGTTCCTGCGGCTGGGGCCGAGGGGATGGGCAACGTGGCTGGCGACGAGGCTCTGCTTGCGGGCGATGACGGCACCCAGGGCTGAAGAGGTGGCTTGGTGGCATTCCTCCTTCCTGTCCGTCCTGTATCATGTAGCATGCCTTGTGGAGGCGTTTAACATTGATTGCTTGGAACAATATGTTCTGTAATAATTAGATTGTGGTTCCCCGACTTTTTCCCTTTGCTTTGTTGTTCTGCGTCGGCAGAGCCCGACCCCATGCATACCCCAGCCGCCGTTGGGTCGTCCGGATCGCCAGGACGAGCCCAAGGGGTGACGGGCTACGTGGCCAGTTAGGCTCCTGAGACGCGATGCTCAGGAGTCCCCCTTGACGTGCGAACAACTTAGGAAAAAGTGTGAAGGCAAGCCTTGGCGTTCTGCGTCGGCAGGGCCCGGCCCCGTGCATACCTCGGCCGTTGTTGGCTCGCCCGGATCACCAGGACGAGACCAAGGGGTGAGGGGCTACGTGACAAGTTAGGCTCCTGAGACGCGATGCTCAGGAGTCCCCCTTGACGTATGAATGGCTTGAACGGACGAGAGTCAGGCCTTGGCGTTCTGCATCAGCAGGGCCCGGCCCTGGCCTGAGGTGGCCGATTCCCTTGGGGGTCTTGGTGTCGTACGCCTCGCGAGGGTCTTGAGTCGTTGATGCTGAAGCTGGGCAGTACGAGGCCGTTGATGGAGCCACGTGGTGGGCCGCTGGCAGGCAAGTCTGGATACCCCCATATCTAGAACGCCGATAGTATTACCCTGCCGTCCTAAGTAAATTTGCATGTGCCACCTCTAAAAACTTCAAATAAATATCCTTTTTGTGTGCCTAGATTGTTCATAGAGCGACAGGAGGTAGGTGGTATCTTCCATTCTAAGCGGGTTATTCTCAGGTTGGGTGTTTATTCACTCACCATTGCACGAGAAAAGAGAGGTAATAGGGATTCCCAGTCCCAAATTGCAAAAAGAATCTACCAATAATCAAACAATAACTCCTGTGGAGCAAAAACCTTTACTTTACTGCTGGGGAACGACTACTAATTTGTTTAGCATGGAAGATATTGATAATTGATGGTCACGAAGTAAACAAGAAGGGTGCATGTCTCAAAATTTCATTTACCTCCACTTTAAAAACTTGAGCTCTGGCACCTCTGCCAATAACTGCTTCCCTCTGTGAAGGGACTATCTATTTGCTTATATGTTGTGTCATCACCCTCTCAAATAATTGCCAGAACCTGAGAGCACTGTTGGCATGTTGATGCATTGTGTGTAGCTAATGTTGGATGCATCATGACTGGATCTTTTCTACCATGAATTACAATGTTTAGTCGCCGCTTGAACTTTGGGGGTGCTCTGCATTTATGTTTTGCGGTCTAAGAAAGGGCTAGCGAGATACCACTATTTTCATATTGTATCATGGTTGTTTTGACAACATGTTGCTATTTGAGATTTCTTTTTATTGCTCGCTAGTTGATTATGTCATTGATATGAGTTAATATAATTTTTAAGAGTTATTGTCGACAGGGTTAGTTATAATCTTTGTTGAAAACCTGGGTGTTGTTTAAGCTTATTTATGGAAAGAAGAGCAAAAGAGTTCGTAAAAGTTTTGCTTTTTCACTTTCAGTTTATGAACTGAATTGCTTGAGGACAAGCAAAGGTTTAAGCTTGGGGGAGTTGATACATCTCCGTCATATCTACTTTTCCTAATGCTTTTCCTCTTGTTTTGGACTCTAATTTGCATGATTTGAATGAAACTAACCCGGCCTGACACTGTTTTCAGCAAAACTACCATGGTGTTGTTTTTGTGCAGAAATAAAAGTTCTCGGAATGGAACGAAACTTTGCGAGGATTTTTTATACAATAGAAGAGAATATCTAGAGCCAAGAACCACCGGAGGGGGGCACCTGGGTGGGCACAACCCACCAGGGCTCGCCACCCCCTCCAGGCGCGCCCAGGTGGGTTGGCCCCACCTAGTGGCCAGGTAGACCCTGAAACCAATGCTATAAAATCCTATTTTTCCAGAAAAAATCATGAGAAAGAATTATCACGTTTCATGAGACGGAGCCGCCGCCGTCTCCTGTTCTTCATCGGGAGGCCAGATCTGGAGTCAGTATGGGGCTCCAGAGAGGGAGATCTTTGATCTTCATCATCACCAACACTTCTCCATTGCCAATTCCATGCTCCTCCCCACCAGGAGTGAGTAATTCCTTTGTAGGCTAGCTGGTCGGTGAGGAGTTGGATGAGATTCATCATGTAATCGAGTTAGTTTTGTTAGAGCATGATCCATAGTATCCATTAAGTTCTGAGATAGATGTTTCTATGACTTTGCCATGCTTAATGCATGTCACTTTGGGCCTGGGTGCCATGATTTCAGATCTGAACCGTTTATGTTATCACCATTATATCCATGTTCTAGATCCAGTTGTGCAAGTTATAGTCACCTACTACGTGTTATGATCCGGCAACCCCCCGGTGACAATAGTCGGGACCACTCCTGGTGATGACCGTAGTTTGAGGAGCTCATGTATTTCCCTTGTGTTAATGCTTTGTTCTGGTTCTTTATTAAAAGGAGGCCTTAATATCCCTTAGTTTCCAATAGGATCCCGCTGCCACGGAGGGTAGGACAAAAGATGTCATGCAAGTTCTTTTCATAAGCACGTATGACTATTTACGGAATACATGCCTACATTATATTTATGAACTGGAGCTAGTGCCGTATCGCACTAGGTTATGCCTGTCTCATGATGAATATCATCCAACGGATCATCGATCCAATGCCTACGAATTTACCTTATATTGTCCTTGCTAAGTTACTACTATTGCTGCTGCTATCGTTACTGCTACAAAACCATTGTTATCACTGTTACCGTTACTATTGCTATTGCCACTATTACCAAAACTATCATATTACTGTGCTACTGATCGTTTTTCTGTAGATAATTAATCTCCAAGTGTGGTTGAATTGACAACTCAGCTGATAATACTTGCAAATATTCTTTGGCTCCCCTTGTGTCAAATCTATAAATTCGGGTTGAATATCTACCCTCGAAAACTCTCGCGATCCCATATACTTGTGGGTTATCATTGCGGTGAGAAGGAAGATAGTGTGGCTGAAGATGCAGAAAATGTATAATGGTAAGAACGACACATATCTCTGATCTGAAGAAACACCCTAAGAGATGAATAGTAAGGTACAAGAGTGGTCACTCGTCTGTTGACTGAAAACTAAATTTGGGTCACATGATTTTCTTTTATTTTATTTTGGTGCTACGCATACCCCAGCCGCCGTTGGGTCGTCCGGATCGCCAGGACGAGCCCAAGGGGTGACGGGCTACGTGGCCAGTTAGGCTCCTGAGACGCGATGCTCAGGAGTCCCCCTTGACGTGCGAACAACTTAGGAAAAAGTGTGAAGGCAAGCCTTGGCGTTCTGCGTCGGCAGGGCCCGGCCCCGTGCATACCTCGGCCGTTGTTGGGTCGCCCGGATCACCAGGACGAGACCAAGGGGTGAGGGGCTACGTGACAAGTTAGGCTCCTGAGACGCGATGCTCAGGAGTCCCCCTTGACGTATGAATGGCTTGAACGGACGAGAGTCAGGCCTTGGCGTTCTGCGTCAGCAGGGCCCGGCCCCGGCCTGAGGTGGCCGATTCCCTTGGGGGTCTTGGTGTCGTACGCCTCGCGAGGGTCTTGAGTCGTTGATGCTGAAGCTGGGCAGTACGAGGCCGTTGATGGAGCCACGTGGTGGGCCGCTGGCAGGCAAGTCTGGATACCCCCATATCTAGAACGCCGATAGTATTACCCTGCCGTCCTAAGTAAATTTGCATGTGCCACCTCTAAAAACTTCAAATAAATATCCTTTTTGTGTGCCTAGATTGTTCATAGAGCGACAGGAGGTAGGTGGTATCTTCCATTCTAAGCGGGTTATTCTCAGGTTGGGTGTTTATTCACTCACCATTGCACGAGAAAAGAGAGGTAATAGGGATTCCCAGTCCCAAATTGCAAAAAGAATCTACCAATAATCAAACAATAACTCTTGTGGAGCAAAAACCTTTACTTTACTGCTGGGGAACGACTACTAATTTGTTCAGCATGGAAGATATTGATAATTGATGGTCGCGAAGTAAACAAGAAGGGTGCATGTCTCAAAATTTCATTTACCTCCACTTTAAAAACTTGAGCTCTGGCACCTCTGCCAATAACTGCTTCCCTCTCAGAAGGGACTATCTATTTACTTATATGTTGTGTCATCACCCTCTCAAATAATTGCCAGAACCTGAGAGCACTGTTGGCATGCTGATGCATTGTGTGTAGCTAATGTTGGATGCATCATGACTGGATCTTTTCTACCATGAATTACAATGTTTAGTCGCCGCTTGAACTTTGGGGGTGCTCTGCATTTATGTTTTGCGGTCTAAGAAAGGGCTAGCGAGATACCACTATTTTCATATTGTATCATGGTTGTTTTGACAACATGTTGCTATTTGAGATTTCTTTTTATTGCTCGCTAGTTGATTATGTCATTGATATGAGTTAATATAATTTTTAAGAGTTATTGTTGACAGGGTTAGTTATAATCTTTGTTGAAAACCTGGGTGTGGTTTAAGCTTATTTATGGAAAGAAGAGCAAAAGAGTTCGTAAAAGTTTTGCTTTTTCACTTTCAGTTTATGAACTGAATTGCTTGAGGACAAGCAAAGGTTTAAGCTTGGGGGAGTTGATACATCTCCGTCATATCTACTTTTCCTAATGCTTTTCCTCTTGTTTTGGACTCTAATTTGCATGATTTGAATGAAACTAACCCGGCCTGACACTGTTTTCAGCAAAACTACCATGGTGTTGTTTTTGTGCAGAAATAAAAGTTCTCGGAATGGAACGAAACTTTGCGAGGATTTTTTATACAATAGAAGAGAATATCTAGAGCCAAGAACCACCGGAGGGGGGCACCTGGGTGGGCACAACCCACCAGGGCTCGCCACCCCCTCCAGGCGCGCCCAGGTGGGTTGGCCCCACCTAGTGGCCAGGTAGACCCTGAAACCAATGCTATAAAATCCTATTTTTCCAGAAAAAAATCATGAGAAAGAATTATCGCGTTTCATGAGACGGAGCCGCCGCCGTCTCCTGTTCTTCATCGGGAGGCCAGATCTAGAGTCAGTATGGGGCTCCAGAGAGGGAGATCTTTGATCTTCATCATCACCAACACTTCTCCATTGCCAATTCCATGCTCCTCCCCACCAGGAGTGAGTAATTCCTTTGTAGGCTAGCTGGTCGGTGAGGAGTTGGATGAGATTCATCATGTAATCGAGTTAGTTTTGTTAGAGCATGATCCATAGTATCCATTATGTTCTGAGATAGATGTTTCTATGACTTTGCCATGCTTAATGCATGTCACTTTGGGCCTGGGTGCCATGATTTCAGATCTGAACCGTTTATGTTATCACCATTATATCCATGTTCTAGATCCAGTTGTGCAAGTTATAGTCACCTACTACGTGTTATGATCCGGCAACCCCCCAGTGACAATAGTCGGGACCACTCCTGGTGATGACCGTAGTTTGAGGAGCTCATGTATTTCCCTTGTGTTAATGCTTTGTTCTGGTTCTTTATTAAAAGGAGGCCTTAATATCCCTTAGTTTCCAATAGGACCCCGCTGCCACGGAGGGTAGGACAAAAGATGTCATGCAAGTTCTTTTCATAAGCACGTATGACTATTTACGGAATACATGCCTACATTATATTTATGAACTGGAGCTAGTGCCGTATCGCACTAGGTTATGACTGTCTCATGATGAATATGATCCAACGGATCATCGATCCAATGCCTACCAATTTACCTTATATTGTCCTTGCTAAGTTACTACTGTTGCTGCTGCTATCGTTACTGCTACAAAACCATTGTTATCACTGTTACCGTTACTATTGCTATTGCCACTATTACCAAAACTATCATATTACTGTGCTACTGATCGTTTTTCTGTAGATAATTAATCTCCAAGTGTGGTTGAATTGACAACTCAGCTGATAATACTTGCAAATATTCTTTGGCTCCCCTTGTGTCAAATCTATAAATTCGGGTTGAATACTCTACCCTCGAAAACTCTCGCGATCCCATATACTTGTGGGTTATCATTGCGGTGAGAAGGAAGATAGTGTGGCTGAAGATGCAGAAAACGTATAATGGTAAGAACGACACATATCTCTGATCTGAAGAAATACCCTAAGAGATGAATAGTAAGGTACAAGAGTGGTCACTCGTCTGTTGACTGAAAACTAAATTTGGGTCACATGATTTTATTTTATTTTATTTTGGTGCTACGCATATCCCAGCCGCCGTTGGGTCGTCCGGATCGCCAGGACGAGCCTAAGGGGTGACGGGCTACGTGGCCAGTTAGGCTCCTGAGACGCGATGCTCAGGAGTCCCCCTTGACGTGCGAACAACTTAGGAAAAAGTGTGAAGGCAAGCCTTGGCGTTCTGCGTCGGCAGGGCCCGGCCCCGTGCATACCTCGGCCGTTGTTGGGTCGCCCGGATCACCAGGACGAGACCAAGGGGTGAGGGGCTACGTGACAAGTTAGGCTCCTGAGACGCGATGCTCAGAGTCCCCCTTGACGTATGAATGGCTTGAACGGACGAGAGTCAGGCCTTGGCGTTCTGCGTCAGCAGGGCCCGGCCCCGGCCTGAGGTGGCCGATTCCCTTGGGGGTCTTGGTGTCGTACGCCTCGCGAGGGTCTTGAGTCGTTGATGCTAAAGCTGGGCAGTACCAGGCCGTTGATGGAGCCACGTGTTGGGCCGCTGGCAG
Organism: Triticum dicoccoides; assembly: GCF_002162155.2. NCBI lineage: Eukaryota > Viridiplantae > Streptophyta > Magnoliopsida > Poales > Poaceae > Triticum > Triticum dicoccoides. The sequence continues at coordinate 358,906,005 of NC_041383.1, forward strand.
GCAAGTCTGGATACCCCCATATCTAGAACGCCGATAGTATTACCCTGCCGTCCTAAGTAAATTTGCATGTGCCACCTCTAAAAACTTCAAATAAATATCCGTTTTGTGTGCCTAGATTGTTCACAGAGCGACAGGAGGTAGGTGGTATCTTCCATTCTAAGCGGGTTATTCTCAGGTTGGGTGTTTATTCACTCACCATTGCACGAGAAAAGAGAGGTAATAGGGACTCCCAGTCCCAAATTGCAAAAAGAATCTACCAATAATCAAACAATAACTCCTGTGGAGCAAAAACCTTTACTTTACTGCTGGGGAACGACTACTAATTTGTTTAGCATGGAAGATATTGATAATTGATGGTCGCGAAGTAAACAAGAAGGGTGCATGTCTCAAAATTTCATTTACCTCCACTTTAAAAACTTGAGCTCTGGCACCTCTGCCAATAACTGCTTCCCTCTCAGAAGGGACTATCTATTTACTTATATGTTGTGTCATCACCCTCTCAAATAATTGCCAGAACCTGAGAGCACTGTTGGCATGCTGATGCATTCTGTGTAGCTAATGTTGGATGCATCATGACTGGATCTTTTCTACCATGAATTACAATGTTTAGTCGCCGCTTGAACTTTGGGGGTGCTCTGCATTTATGTTTTGCGGTCTAAGAAAGGGCTAGCGAGATACCACTATTTTCATATTGTATCATGGTTGTTTTGACAACATGTTGCTATTTGAGATTTCTTTTTATTGCTCGCTAGTTGATTATGTCATTGATATGAGTTAATATAATTTTTAAGAGTTATTGTCGACAGGGTTAGTTATAATCTTTGTTGAAAACCTGGGTGTTGTTTAAGCTTATTTATGGAAAGAAGAGCAAAAGAGTTCATAAAAGTTTTGCTTTTTCACTTTCAGTTTATGAACTGAATTGCTTGAGGACAAGCAAAGGTTTAAGCTTGGGGGAGTTGATACATCTCCGTCATATCTACTTTTCCTAATGCTTTTCCTCTTGTTTTGGACTCTAATTTGCATGATTTGAATGAAACTAACCCGGCCTGACACTGTTTTCAGCAAAACTACCATGGTGTTGTTTTTGTGCAGAAATAAAAGTTCTCGGAATGGAACAAAACTTTGCGAGGATTTTTTATACAATAGAAGAGAATATCTAGAGCCAAGAACCACCGGAGGGGGCACCTGGGTGGGCACAACCCACCAGGGCTCGCCACCCCCTCCAGGCGCGCCCAGGTGGGTTGGCCCCACCTAGTGGCCAGGCAGACCCCGAAACCAATGCTATAAAATCCTATTTTTCCAGAAAAAATCATGAGAAAGAATTATCGTGTTTCATGAGACGGAGCCGCCGCCGTCTCCTGTTCTTCATCGGGAGGCCAGATCTGGAGTCAGTATGGGGCTCCAGAGAGGGAGATCTTTGATCTTCATCATCACCAACACTTCTCCATTGCCAATTCCATGCTCCTCCCCACCAGGAGTGAGTAATTCCTTTGTAGGCTAGCTGGTCGGTGAGGAGTTGGATGAGATTCATCATGTAATCGAGTTAGTTTTGTTAGAGCATGATCCATAGTATCCATTATGTTCTAAGATAGATGTTTCTATGACTTTGCCATGCTTAATGCATGTCACTTTGGGCCTGGGTGCCATGATTTCAGATCTGAACCGTTTATGTTATCACCATTATATCCATGTTCTAGATCCAGTTGTGCAAGTTATACTCACCTACTACGTGTTATGATCCGGCAACCCCCCGGTGACAATAGTCGGGACCACTCCTGGTGATGACCGTAGTTTGAGGAGCTCATGTATTTCCCTTGTGTTAATGCTTTGTTCTGGTTCTTTATTAAAAGGAGGCCTTAATATCCCTTAGTTTCCAATAGGACCCCGCTGCCACGGAGGGTAGGACAAAAGATGTCATGCAAGTTCTTTTCATAAGCACGTATGACTATTTACGGAATACATGCCTACATTATATTTATGAACTGGAGCTAGTGCCGTATCGCACTAGGTTATGACTGTCTCATGATGAATATCATCCAACGGATCATCGATCCAATGCCTACGAATTTACCTTATATTGTCCTTGCTAAGTTACTACTGTTGCTGCTGCTATCGTTACTGCTACAAAACCATTGTTATCACTGTTATCGTTACTATTGCTATTGCCACTATTACCAAAACTATCATATTACTGTGCTACTGATTGTTTTTCTATAGATAATTAATCTCCAAGTGTGGTTGAATTGACAACTCAGCTAATAATACTTGCAAATATTCTTTGGCTCCCCTTGTGTCAAATCTATAAATTTGGGTTGAATACTCTACCCTCGAAAACTCTCGCGATCCCATATACTTGTGGGTTATCATTGTGGTGAGAAGGAAGATATTGTGGCTGAAGATGCAGAAAACGTATAATGGTAAGAATGACACATATCTCTGATCTGAAGAAATACCCTAAGAGATGAATAGTAAGGTACAAGAGTGGTCACTCGTCTATTGACTGAAAACTAAATTTGGGTCACATGATTTTATTTTATTTTATTTTGGTGCTACCCAATCTGCGCCGAATGGCTTGATGGCCGTCTTGTGCCTCTCGGCTGACACTATTCAGAATCTTCCCCAAAGATCCAGGGACCACCGGTAGAGCAGCATGCCTCCGCCGTCCCTAGCCGCAAGAGCTTCGACAAAAACCCCACCCCTCGCCCCACCACACTGTCGTGATTGAACCGCCCCGGCCAATCCACAAAGACTTGCCGTCATCCATGTCTGGTGGCGGCAGTACCTTCAACCTATGCAACTCTAAGATAGCCACCTAAGTGCTGCTTCCGTGGCAAACTTGCACCCCCGCACCCTTACGATAGACACCAGCCAACCCGCAGCCTAGTAGCTCCGCCGCCTCGAGGGGTACTTCTTCCCATTGGGAATCGACTGGTCCAGAATAAAAATTCAGATGACTAACACGTAAATAAAGTGATTTAACATGAGTGTAGGACCTATCTTGTAGCTTGGTAAAGTAGGCACCTCCAGCTGCCGAGTTGGTGAAGCCGACACGGTTGCGGTGGCTATAGCTGGAAGAAAGGTAGACATGTCGCGATGGATGACGGCTACAGGGAAGCAGCGCCAGGGCCCTGGACGCATCCGCAGTTCGGTCCGCTCCGGTGTCATGCACAATGGCGCGGTGAATCGGCTCCGGTACGGTTCACGAGGTCGTCGTTGAGGCAGCTTCTGTACCATGGAGTAAGAGGCACACGTCCTAGTGCACGACGACAACGGACAGCGGCCGATACGTCTCCGTCGTATCTACTTTTCCTAATGCTTTTCCTCTTGTTTTGGACTCTAATTTGCATGATTAGAATGAAACTAACCCGGACTGATGTTGTTTTTAGCAGAACTACCATGGTGTTGTTTTTGTGCAGAAATAAAAGTTCTCGGAATGGAACGAAACTTTGTGAGGATTTCTTATGCAATAGAAGAGAATTTCTGGAGCCAAGAACCACCGGAGGGGGCACCTGGGTGGGCACAACCCACCAGGGCGTGGCACCCCCTCCAGGCGCGCCCAGCTGGGTTGTCCCCACTTGGTGGCCCGGCAGACCCTGAAACCAACGCTATAAAGTCCTATCTTTCCAAAAAAATCATGAGAAATAATTATCGCGTTTCACAAGACGGAGCCGCCTCCGTCTCCTGTTCTTCATCAGGAGGCCAGATCTGGAGTTAGTATGGGGCTCCAAAGAAGGTGATCTTTGATCTTCATCATCACCAACCCTTATCTATCGCCAATTCCATGATGCTTCCCATCGGGAGTGAGTAACTCCTTTGTAGGCTCGCTGGTCGGTAAGGAGTTGGATGAGATTCACCATGTAATAGAGTTAGTTTTGTTAGGGCATGATCCCTAGTATCCATTATGTTCTGAGATAGATGTTTCTATGACTTTTCCATGCTTAATGCTTGTCAGTTTGGGCCTGGGTGCCATGATTTCAGATCTGAACCGTTTATGTTATCACTAATATATCCATGTTCTAGATCCAATCTTGCAAGTTGTAGTCACCTACTACGTCTTATGATCCGGCAACCCCCCGGTGACAATAGTCGGGACCACTCCCGGTGATGACCGCAGTTTGAGGAGTTCATGTATTCACCTTGTGTTAATGCTTTGTTCCAGTGCTTTATTAAAAGGAGGCCTGAATATCCCTTAGTTTCCAATAGGACCTCGCTGCCACGGGAGGGTAGGACAAAAGATGCCATGCAAGTTCTTTCCATAAGCATGTATGACTATTTACAGAATACATGCCTACATTATATTTATGAACTGGGGCTAGTGTTGTATCGCACTAGGTTATTACTATCTCATGATGAATATCAGCCAACGAATCGCCGATCCAATGCCTATGATTTTCCTTCATATTGTTTCTGCTAAGTTTCTATTGCTACTGTCACTATTGCACTTGCTACAAAACTACTGTTATCACTATTACCGTTACTATTGTTGCTACCACTATTATCAAAACTATCATATTACTGTGCTACTGATCACTTTGTTGTAGATAATTAATCTCCAGGTGTTGTTGAATTGATAACTCAGCTACTAATACTTGCAAATATTCTTTAGCTCCCCTTGTGTCGAATCTATAAATTTGGGTTGAATACTCTGCCCTCAAAAAACCGTTGCGATCCCCTATACTTGTGGGTTATCAAGACCTTTTTCTGGCGTTGTCACCTGGGACCATAGCTATATTTGTTGAGTCACTTGGGATTATTATCAAATTATCACTATGAAGAATCTGAAGGATGCTAAGACTAAGATTTTCCCTCTAAGACGAGGGGAGGTAAGGAACAGCAATCCAGCTTCGCTTTAGATTCACCTTCTGTTATAAGTAAACTTGCAACACCACCACATGTTATTAATTCTGATATGTCGCAAGTTATTGATGATGCTACTTCTTCTATGAATGCTACTCATGATGATGCTAGTACCTTACTTGATGATAATGTGCTACTAGGTAAATTTCTTGATGAACAGATTGCTAGAGTAAGACAGCATGATATTGTTGAAACTGATGATGAGCTTGAAACTGAAAATCTTAAAACACCTACTCGAACTAGCCCTCCTAGATATGAATTTCCAAAGGTACCAGAAGGTTATGCTATGAGTGAGGAGGCAACTAGAGATATTCTTGCTTGTGAGGATAGAGATGATTTAGAAAAATTATTATGCAAGTATAAAGAAAAATCTTTGAATGCTAGAATGAAATGTGATCCTCGGTTTGCTAATTCACGTATCTTTATTGATGATAAGGATTATGAATTCTCTGTCGACTCAGAGTTATTACTCTAGTTGAATATGATCCTTTACATGGTTATGAAACTGAAACCGTTGTGGCACTACTAAATTGAATGACATAACCACCCTTTTTGCTCATGATGAGAATATTCGCTATTACTATATGCTCAAGTTATTTCCGTTCTCATTAAAGGGTGATGCTAAAGCTTGATACAATACTCTTGCTCATGGTTGTGTCTGTAGTCCCCAGGATATGATTTATTACTTCTTTGAAAAATATTTCCCTGCTTATAAGAAACAAGCTGCCTTGCAGAAAATATTTAGATTTGTGCAAATTGAAAAAGAGAGTCTCCCACAAGCTTGTGGGATGCTTCTCCAATTACTTAATGCTTTGCCTAATCATCCTCTTAAGAAAAATGAAATACATGATATCTTCTATAATGGACTAACCGATGCTTCTAGGGACTTCCTACATAGTTGTGCTAGTTGTGTTTTCAGGGAACGAACTATTGAGCAAGCTGAAGAATTATTGAATAACATATTGAAAAATTATGATGATTGGACTCCTCGTGAAACACCGCTTAAACCCACTCCGAAGAATAGGGGTATCTTATATCTCAGTCCTGAAGATATGCAAGAGGCAAATAAATCTATTATGGAAAAAGGTATTAAAGTCGAGGATGTTAAAAATTTACCTCCTATTGAAGAAATACATGGGCTTGATACACCACCACCACCTAAGGTGGTAGAGGTAAATTCTTTAATGAAATTCAATGATAGTGATGATCCTCGTTGTCGGTGCAACATACCCTGGGTATGTTGCTCTGACTGTGCACAGGCACGACAACAAGATTATGGCATCAGGCCATGCCAGAGTACAAGAGACCAAGATCTTGGAAGGACCAGCAGGAAGAACAAGAGGACAAAGATCAAGCCAGAGAAGGCAGATACCACCAGCAGAAAAGCCTCCCTTGTCGGGCAAACGGGCTTGGCAAGGGCAGAGCACCCCCGGAAGAGAGTGTCCAAGACATCCCCGGAAGGCCTGCCGGGACTCGCGGAGGAACGAAACACCTCATCAACCACTCCCCCATGACCCACGTCGTCAATCAGTGCGGTGCCAAGCTGCAAAGTGATTAAGTAGAAGCCATTCGCCACATGGCAGCCTCTTTCTACAGGACAGCCTACAGATGACACCTGTCCTGCGACGTGTCAAACAAGCAGCCGTGGAGCTGGCAAAATAAGCCCGAAAAGGCTTGTCAGGAAGACAACGATGTGACGTTCAGTGGTGCATTTAATGCGCTCTGTCAGCATGCGGAGTTAGTATGATAGCCTTGTTTGCTATCTTATTAGTGCATAATGACTGACTTTCCACTCTGGTGATGATACGTCTCCAACGTATCTATAATTTTTTATTGCTCCATGCTACTTTATCTACTATTTTGGACTATATTGGGCTTTATTTTTCACTTTTATATTACTTTTGGGACTAACCTATTAACCGGAGGCCCAGCCCAGAATTGCTGTTTTTTGCCTTTTTCAGTATTTCGAAGAAACAGAATATCAAACGGAGTCCAAACGGAATGAAACCTTCGGGATCGTGATTTTCCAACTGAACATGACCCAGGAGACTTGGACCATACTCCAAGAAGCGCCAGAGGCGGTCACGAGGGTGGAGGGCCCCCCCTGGGCGCGCCCCCTACCTCATGGGCCCGTCAGAGCTCCACCGACGTACTCCTTCCTCCTATATATACCTACGTATCCCCGAACGATCAGAACAGGAGCCAAAAACCTAATTCCACCGCCGCAACTTTCTGTATCCACGAAATCCCATCTTGGGGCCTGTTCCGGAGCTCCGCCGGAGGGGGCATCCACCATGGAGGGCTTCTACATCATCACCATGGCCCCTCCGATGAAGTGTGAGTAGTTTACTTCAAACCTTCGGGTCCATAGCTAGTAGCTAGATGGCTTCTTCTCTCTTTTTGGATCTCAATACAATGTTCTCCCCCTCTCTCGTGGAGATCTATTCGATGTAATCTTCTTTTTGCGGTGTGTTTGTTGAGACTGATGAATTGTGGGTTTATGATCCAGTATTATCTATGGAAAATATTTGATTCTTCTCTAAATTCTTTTATGTATGATTGAGTTATCTTTGCAAGTCTCTTCGAATTATCTTTTTGGTTTGGCCAACTAGATTGGTAGTTCTTGCAATGGGAGAAGTGCTTAGCTTTGGGTTCAATCTTGCGGTGTCCTTACTCAGTGACAAAAAGAGTTGCAAGGCACGTATTGTATTGTTGCCATCGAGGATAACAAGATGGGGTTTTTATCATATTGCATGAATTTATCCCTCTACATCATGTCATCTTGCTTACGGCGTTACTCTGTTTTTACTTAATACTCTAGATGCATGCTGGATAGCGGTCGTTGAGTGGAGTAATAGTAGTAGATGCAGAATCGTTTCGATCTACTTGTTTTGGACGTGATGGCTATATACATGATCATCGCCTAGATATACTCATAATTATGCTCAATTCTGTCAATTGCTCAACAGTAATGTGTTCACCCACCGTAGAATACTTATGCTCTCGAGAGAAGCCACTAGTGAAACCTATGGCCCCCGGGTCTATTCTCATCATATCAATCTATATCACTTTATTTACTTGCTTTGTTTTTACTTTGCTTTTACTTTTTACTTTGCATCTATCTATCAAAAATACCAAAAATATTATCTCTATCAGATCTCACTCTCGTAAGTGACCGTGAAGGGATTGACAACCCCTAAGCGTTGGTTGCAAGTTGCTATCGTTTTGTGTAGGTACGAGGGACTTGTGCGTGGTCTCCTACTGGATTGATACCTTGGTTCTCAAAAACTAAGGGAAATACTTACGCTACTTTACTGCATCATCCTCTCCTCTTCGGGGAAATCCAATGCAGTGCTCAAGAGGTAGCAATAAGAATTTCTGGCGCCGTTGCCGGGGAGGCTCACGCAAGCAAGTCAACCATACCAAGTACCCATCACAATCCCTATGTCTCGCATTACATTATTTGCCATTTTGCTCGCGTTTTCCTCTCCCCCACTTCACCCTTGCCATTTTATTCACCCTCTCTTTCCCAATCTCCTCCTCTCTTTCCGTTTGCCTTTTTGTTTGCTTGTGTGTTGGATTACTTGTTGCCATGGCACAAGATAATACCAAATTGTGTGATTTCTCGAATACCAATAATAATGATTTCCTTAGTACTCCGATTGCTCCTCTTAATAATGATGAGTCTTGTGAAATCAATACCGCTTTGTTGAATCTTGTTATGAAAGATCAATTCGCCGGCCTTCCTAGTGAAGATGCCACTACTCATCTAAACAATTTTGTTTATTAGTGTTATATGCAAAAGAAGAAAGATACAGATAACAATATTGTCAAATTGAAGTTATTTCTGTTTTCACTTAGAGATCGTGCTAAAGTTTGGTTTTCATCTTTGCCTAAAAATAGTATTGATTCTTGGAACAAGTGCAAAGATGCTTTTATCTCTAAGTATTTTCCTCCCGCTAATATTATCACTCTTAGGAATGATATCATGAATTTTAAACAACTTGATCATGAGCATGTTGCCCAATCTTTGGAAAGAATGAAATTAATGCTTCACAATTGCCCTACTCATGGTTTGAATTTATGGATGATCATACAAAAATTTTATGCCGGATTGAATTTTGCTTCTAGAAATCTTTTAGATTCGGCCGCGGGAGGCACTTTTATGGAAATTACGTTAGGGGGTGCTACCAAATTTCTTGATAATATTATGGCTAATTATTCTCAATGGCACACCGAAAGATCTTCTAGTAAGAAAGTGCATGCTATAGAAGAAATCAATGTTTTGAGTGAAAAGATGGATGAAGTTATGAAGATGTTTGCTCCTAAAAATACTCCTCTTGATCCCAATGATATGCCTTTATCTACCTTGCTTGAGAATAATAATGAATCTATGGATGTGAATTTTGTTGGTAGGAATAGTCTTGGAAACAACGCTTATAGAGGGAATTTTAATCCTAGGCCTTATCCTAGTAATCCTTCTAATAATTATGGAAATTCCTACAATAACTCTTATGGAAATTTTAATAAGATGCCCTCTGAATTTGAGAGTAGTGTTAAAGAGTTTATGAATTCACAAAAGAATTTTAATACTTTGCTTGAAGAGAAATTGCTTAAAGTTGATGATTTGGCTAGGAACGTTGAGAGAATTTCTCTTGAAATTGATTTTTTAAAGCTTAGATCTATTCCTCCTAAACATTATATCAATGAGTCTCTCAAAGCCATGAGAATTTCCATTGATAAGTGCAAGGAAAGAACCGCTAGGATGCGTGCTTCCAAAGATGCCTTTATTAAAGCGTGTTCTTCCAATCCCTATGAAAATCAAGATGAAGATCTAAAAGTTATTGATGTGTCCCCCATTAAATCTTTGTTTTGCAATATGAATCTTGATGAATCTGAAGATTATCTTCCTTTACCTAGAAGGCGTTCTAAGAATTCAGAGTTTCTAGCTCTTGATGATGAAATTGATGAAAGTGGGATTGAAATAAATAAAAACCGTGGTGTTGCTAAACCCACTATTTTGGATCTCAAGGAATTTAATTATGAAAATTGCTCTTTGATTGGTTGTATTTCCTTGTTGCAATCCGTGCTAGAATCTCCTCATGCTTATAGTCAAAATAAAGCCTTTACCGAACACATAGTTGATTCCTTGATGCAATCTTATGAAGAAAAACTTGAGTTGAAAGTTTCTATCCCTAGAAAACTCTATGATGAGTGGGAACCTACTATTAAAATTAAAATTAAAGATTTTGAGTTTCATGATTTATGTGATTTGGGTGCTAGTGTCTCTACTATTCCCAAAACTTTATGTGATTTGCTAGATTTCCGTGATTTTGATGATTGCTCTCTAAACTTGCATCTTGCGGATTCCACTATTAAAAAACCTATGGGAAGAATTAATGATGTTCTTATTTTTGCAAATAGGAATTATGTGCCCGTAGATTGTATCGTTCTTGATATAGATTGCAATCCTTCGTGTCCTATTATTCTTGGTAGACCTTTCCTTAGAACGATTGGTGCAATTATTGATATGAAGGAAGGGAATATTAGATTCCAATTTCTCTTAAAGAAGGGTATGGAACACTTCCCTAGAAATAAAATAAAATTACCTTATTAATCTATCATGAGAGCCACTTATGGATTGCCTACCAAAGATGGCAATACCTAGATCTATCCTCGCTTTTATGCCTAGCTAGGGGCGTTAAACGATAGCGCTTGTTGGGAGGCAACCCAATTTTATTTTATGTTTTTTGTTTTTGCTTCTGTTTAGGAATAAATAATCCATCTACCTTATGTTTGGGTGTGGTTTGATGTTTTAATTAGTGTTTGTGCCAAGTAGGACCTATAGGATAACCTACGATGATAGTTGATTTGATTTTGCTGAAAAACAGAAACTTTGCGCGCACGAATATAATTATGATAAATCACAGGAACGTGCTTTTGCGTTGATTCTTTTTTCTTATGATCAATAAACAAATTTTCCAGGACTTCCTATTTTTGTAGAATTCTTAGAGTTCCAGAAGTTTGCGTTAGTTACAGATTTCTACAGACTGTTCTGTTTTTGACAGATTCTGTTTTTCGTGTGTTGTTTGCTTATTTTGATGAATCTATGGCTAGTAAATTAATTTATAAACCATAGAGAAGTTGTAATACAGTAGGTTTAACACCAATATAAACAAAGAATGAGTTCATTACAGTACCTTGAGGTAGTCTTTTGTTTTCTTTCTCTAACGGAGCTCACGAGATTTCTCTTGAGTTTTGTGTTGTGAAGTTTTCAAGTTTTGGGTGAGTTCTTTTGATGGATTATGGAACAAGGAGTGGCAAGAGCCTAAGCTTGGGGATGCCCATGGAACCCCCAAGATAATCCAAGGACACCAAAAAGTCAAAGCTTGGGGATGCCCCGGAAGGCATCCCCTCTTTCATCCACTTCCATCGGTAATTTACTTGGAGCTATATTTTTATTCACCAACATGATATGTGTTTTGCTTGGAGCGTCTTGTATTATTTGTGTCTTTGCTTGTTAGTTTACCACAATCATCCTTGCTGTACACATCTTTTGAGAGATCCATACATGATTTGGAATTTGTTAGAATACTCTATGTGCTTCGCTTATATCTTTTGAGCTTGATAGTTTTGCTCATAGTACTTTACTTATATCTTTTGAGCATGATAATTTTTGCTCTAGTACTTCACTTAGATCTTTTAGAGCACGATGGTGGATTTGTTTTAAAGAAACTATTTGATCTCTCATGCTTCACTTAGATTATTTGAGAGTCTTTAATAGCATGGTAATTTGCTTAATGTTAATATACTTGGTGTTCAAGATATGTGAAACTTTCTTTTGAGTGAATTGAATACTAAGATAAGTTTGATGCTTGATAATTGTTTTGAGATATGGAGGTGATAATATCATAGTCGTGCTAGTTGGGTGATTATGAATTTGAGAAATACTTGTGTTGAAGTTTGTAAATCCCGTAACATGCACGTATGGTTAAAGTTATGTAACAAATTTGAAACATGAAGTGTACCTGGCTTGTGCATCCTTATGAGTGGCGGTCGGGGACGAGCGATGGTCTTTTCCTACCAATCTATCCCCCTAGGAGCATGCGCGTAGTACTTGAATTTTTTATGACTTCAGCAATAAGTATATGAGTTCTTTTGTCTAATGTTGAGTCCATGGATTATACGCACTCTCACCTTTCCGCCTTTGCTAGCCTCTTCGGTACCGTGCATTGCTCTTTCTCACCTTGAGAGTTGGTGCAAACTTCGCCAGTGCATCCAAACCCCGTGATACGATACACTCTATCACACATAAACCTCCTTATATCTTCCTCAAAACAGCCACCATACCTACCTATTATGGCATTTCCATAGCCATTCCGAGATATATTGCCATGCAACTTCCACCATCATCATCATGACATGCATTACTTTTGTCATATTGCCATTGCATGATCTTGTAGTTGACATAGTATTTGTGGCAAAGCCACCATGCATTATTTTTATACATGTCACTCTTGATTCATTGCACCATCCCGGTACACTGCCGAAGGCATTCATATAGAGTCATATCTTGTTCTAAGTTTCGAGTTGTAATCCTTGTGTTGTAATTAATAGAAGTGTGATGATCATCATTATTAGAGCATTGCCCAAATAAAAAAAGGCCAAAAGAAAAAAAGAAAGGCCCAAAAAAAATATAAAGGGCAATGCTACTATCTCTTTTTCCACACTTGTGCTTCAAAGTAGCACTTTGTTCTTCATGTAGTGAGTCTCATATATTGTGCTTCAAAGTAGCACCTTGTTTTTCATGTAGTGAGTCTCATAAGTTGTCTTTTTATACTAGTGGGAATTTTTCATTATAGAACTTGGCTTGTATATTCCTACGATGGGCTTCCTCAAAATGCCCTAGGTCTTCGTGAGCAAGCAAGTTGGATGCACACCCACTAGTTTTCTTTTGTTGAGCATTCATAGCTCTAGTGCATCCGTTGCATGGCAATCCCTACTCCTCATGTTGACATCAATTGATGGGCATCTCCATAGCCCATTGATTAGCCTCGTCAACTTGAGACTTTCTCTTTTTTTGTCTTCTCCACACAATCCCCATCATCATATTCTATTCCACCCATAGTGTTATATCCATGGCTCACGCTCATGTATTGCGTGAAGGTTGAAAAAGTTTGAGATTATTTAAGTATGAAACAATTGCTTGGCTTGTCATCGGGGGTATAGAAGTTGGGAACATCTTTGTGTGACGAAAATGAAGCATAGCCTAACTATATGATTTTGTAGGGATGAACTTTCTTTTGCCATGTTATTTTGAGAAGACATGATTGCTTTGATTAGTATGCTTGAAATATTATTATTTTTGTGTCAATATGAACTTTTGTCTTGAATCTTTCGGATCTGAATATTCATATCACAATTAAGAAGATTTACATTGAAATTATGCCAAAGTATCACTCCGCATCAAAAATTCTTTTTTATCATTTACCTACTCGAGGACGAGCAGGAATTAAGCTTGGGGATGCTTGATACGCCTCCAATGTATCTATAATTTTTGATTGCTCCATGCTACTTTATCTACTGTTTTGGACTATATTGGGATTTATTTTTCACTTTTATATTACTTTTGGGACTAACCTATTAACCGGAGGCCCAGCCCAGAATTGTTGTTTTTTGCCTTTTTTAGTATTTTGAAGAAACAGAATATCAATCGGAGTCCAAACGGAATGAAACCTTCGGGATCGTGATTTTCCAACCAAACATGACCCAGGAGACTTGGACCCTACTCCAAGAAGCGCCAGAGGCGGTCACGAGGGTGGAG
>NC_041383.1:358920010-358983446 GCF_002162155.2 Triticum dicoccoides
ACCTCATGGGCCCCTTGGAGCTCCACCGACGTACTCCTTCCTCCTATATATACCTACGTATCCCCGAACGATTAGAACAGGAGCCAAAAACCTAATTCCACCGCCGCAACTTTCTGTATCCACGAGATCCCATCTTGGGGCCTGTTCCGGAGCTCCGCCGGAGGGGGCATCCACCACGGAGGGCTTCTACATCATCACCATGGCCCCTCCGATGAAGTGTGAGTAGTTTACTTCAGACCTTCGGGTCCATAGCTAGTAGCTAGATGGCTTCTTCTCTCTTTTTGGATCTCAATACAATGTTCTCCCCCTCTCTCGTGGAGATCTATTCGATGTAATCTTCTTTTTGCGGTGTGTTTGTTGAGACCGATGAATTGTTGGTTTATGATCCAGTATTATCTATGGAAAATATTTGATTCTTCTCTGAATTCTTTTATGTATGATTGAGTTATCTTTGCAAGTCTCTTCGAATTATTGTTTTGGTTTGGCCAACTAGATTGGTTGTTCGTGCAATGGGAGAAGTGCTTAGCTTTGGGTTCAATCTTGCGGTGTCCTTACTCAGTGACAGAAAGAGTTGTAAGGCACGTATTGTATTGTTGCCATCGAGGATAACAAGATGGGTTTTTTTATCATATTGCATGAATTTATCCCTCTACATCATGTCATCTTGCTTACGGCGTTACTCTATTTTGACTTAATACTCTAGATGCATGCTGGATAGCGGTCGATGAGTGGAGTAATAGTAGTAGATGCAGAATCGTTTTGATCTACTTATTTTGGATGTGATGCCTATATACATGATCATCGCCTAGATATACTCATAACTATGCTCAATTTTGTCAATTGCTCAACAATAATTTGTTCACCCACCGTAGAATACTTATGCTCTCGAGAGAAGCCACTAGTGAAACCTATGGCCCCCGGGTCTATTCTCATCATATCAATCTATATCACTTTATTTACTTGCTTTGTTTTTACTTTGCCTCTATCTATCAAAAATACCAAAAATATTATCTCTATCAGATCTCACTCTCGTAAGTGACCGTGAAGGGATTGACAACCCCTAAGCGTTGGTTGCGAGTTGCTATCGTTTTGTGTAGGTACGAGGGACTTGTGTGTGGTCTCCTACTGGATTGATACCTTGGTTCTCAAAAACTGAGGGAAATACTTACGCTACTTTACTGCATCATCCTCTCCTCTTCGGGGAAATCCAACGCAGTGCTCAAGAGGTAGCAGGTGACCCCTTAACCAATAAAAGGAGGCCCATGGAGCAACCGTAGAAAGGGTTCGCGAGGTTGGAGAGTCAAACACCCATACACGCGTAGCCACTGCCGCCCCTACCGGGCAAGTGTACTACGCTCCGCCGCCATTCTTCCACCATCAATCCACCAGAGGTGGAGTAGGGTTTTACGCCTCGCGGCGGCACGAACCTGGGTAAAATTGCTCGTGTGATCCCTATCATGCTGCCCCATGATCCTCTTCTCTTTGTGCAACATGACACCCCCCAGCCGAACCAGCAAGGGGCCCTTGGTCCCATAGGTGGTCGTGGTTTCCCGCGACATCTTTGGTGTGCCAAGTAGGGGGATCACTTGCACGAACCTGAAAGCATGTGCAGCGCGTCATCTTCATCGCCATCTTCATATTTGACGGTGCCATCGACCGTGGCGCCCAAGAAGAAGTCCGGTGTTTTGGATCAACCGTCCACCTCAAAGGCTCTGCCTTCCATTGCTATCAACGGTACGGGAGGCGCGGAGACACGCAAGGATGCGGACGCTGCTAGGGATGTGGTCGGAGCAGGCGGCACCGTCACCATTTCCCCCGCGGCCTAGGTAGGAGCAGGAGCCACCGAGGGGGAGAGACATGAGCAACAGCCCAACGGCCACACTCCACGAGGTACGGGTGAAGGGGCTACTCCATCCACACTCCCTTCTCTCGCCGACGGGCACAACCGCAGTGATGGCGCTCGATCCGGGGCGAACCGCCGCCCACCGGCCGCCCCTGTCATGGGAGAGACCGCTGCGTGTGCGCCTTCCCCTGGGCGATTCGACCAAGCCGCTGCACCCGATGGAGCCGCTGGCCCTCAAGCGCCTTCGTCGCACCACCACGCCATCCAGGTGGCCGACCCGCAATAGTGGGGGCATAGTACAATCACATTTGGCACCGTTAAAGCCGAGCAATGGTACGATCTACATCATCATCACCCATGCCGAGCACGGCTACGGAGGACATGGCGCGGGCTCAGCTGCTACTCAAGTTCCCGCCCACAGCTGAGCAGATGGATGAGTGGCGTGCCACCATCCAGAGCATGCTCGGTTTCGCTGAGGCTGGGGGCTCACAGCGAGCCGGCCCGCCACGACCTCCCCAAGCGATGGCAACGGCTCGTGTTGCTGGTCGTACGGAAGGGGCCACCCCCTTGGTGTAGTCCCCGCCTCGGCAACCAGCACGAGCTCGATAGCGTCACACTACTAGGGAAAACCCTAGTAGTAGCACGGGTTTTGAGGCTAGCAGCAGCGTGGGAAGCGGCGCTACTAGTAAGGCGCTACAACTGACTCTTAGTAGTAGCGCGGTCGGTACCCGCGTTACTACTATTGACAATATCAGCAGCGCTTTTCCGGAACGCGCTACTATTAGTTCGCTGTAGCAGTTTCCTAGCCCCTCGCTACTGCTATATCTTTCATCATTTTCCCTAGCTTCCTACCCCGTTTCAGTCCAGATACTAGGTACTACTAGATATCAATTTCATAAAGCATTATAGGTACTAGGTAGTACTCCCTCCATTCCAAATTACTCGTCGTGGTTCAAACCACGACGAGTAATTTGGAACGAAGGGACTACTAGACAACAATTTCATATATAGTCAACATGCATTCTCAAGCAGTACTTGGTGATATTGACCATGATCATCATATGTAGTTCTAGATGATATCGACGACGATCATCATATGTAGTTCTAGATGATATCGACGACGATCATCATATATAGTTCTAGATGATATAGCCACACACACATATGTAGTTCTAGATGACATCAAAGACGATCATCATCCTCAAGCCTGGGCAGTTGGTGTTCCTGATAGTAATTAGGATGGCCTGTCCAACACGAAGATTCATGCCATCGAGGAATCTCTTCCACCCAACCGAGTTTAAGTGTGTGCGACTGTCCGTGTCCACGTGGAAATTACAGATTGTGACGGAGCCCCTTGCAGTAAGGCGTAGTCCAGCTGAGCCTTCTTCATCAGGCTCAATACCATAACTCATAGATAGGCTCTTTGCCAATTTCTGAAAAAGAAAAAACATATCAATTAATAAATAGCCTCGCACATACTCTTGCAAATAAGTATATATGGATTATCTACACTATTAATAGTTCCTTAGATTCTACACTAATAAGCATGTGATCGAACTCTACACTTAAGCATATCATCGACTAGATTCCACACAACATATCATTGGACTCTACACTAAGCATATCATCGGATGATTTGCATTTGTAAGTATAACATACCATATCATGTCGATCGGCCATGGTACTTGTCAAGCGGGTCACGAATGGCAACCCGACAAAGTCAGCACGTGGCGGAATTATGTCCCATAGGTTGCACACCTCCTCCTCGCTCAGCCTCATTCTTTGAGCTATGATGGCTTCATGAAGTGGGTCCTCATCATCTTCATCGAGTGGGTCCTCATTATCTTTATCATCTTCGTCATCTTCGTCATCTTCATCATCTTCCACCAGGTTGATATAAATGACAACCAGCTTGGGTCTTTCTGCTCTGAAGGAGAAGCTGATCAACTCACCACCAGTAAGACGGATGCGGGCGAGGAAACGGGCCCATCCATCTCCTCCAATCTGTGAAATATTGCGTCCTTTCTCGACCTCCATAGTGTATGGCCCCCCAAAAGCCTCAAATGTCACAGTGTCTCCTGTCAGCTCGTTGAATTTCAACCTCACATTGCATGGGACGATCTGTGTAAAAAAAGCAAAATGACACAATGCAGTAATGCCAACACTAAAAAATAAAATAGTTGTTACATTTCGTATAATTTCTTACTGCCGCATGATGAAAACTCGGCTAGAAGTAGATGCCGAACGGCTTGACAGTTGCAAGGCTGCTGGCGTACCTTGACTTGCACAATCGACATGGTGGTGGTGGTGGTGGCGCCATTTTCCTGAAGCAATATGAGCAAAGGATTAACGATCCACTTCACACGAAAGAAAAATAGTAGCATGTGATTTTTTTTGGTTCTCCTTCACTTATATTTTCATAGCTAGGTGGTGCCAAATCTTCGGAGCTATCAACTAGCATACTAAATCAACTAAATCAAAATGTTCTATAAATCAACTAAATCAACTAGCCTATTAAATCAACTTGCCTACTAAATCAACTAAATCAAAATGTTCTATAAATCAACTAAATCAACTAGCCTACTAGATCAACTTGCCTACTAAATCAACAAAATCAAAATGTTCTAAATCACTAGCCTACTAAATCAACTAAATCATATGAACTAAATCAAAACGTTGCATATGAACTAGCCTACTAAATCAAAATGTAGTAGGGAGGAGGGGTTGTGGATGGAGGAGGGACGAGGGAGAAGGAGGGGCAACTGGAGGAGGGAGGAGAGAGTAGGACGAAGGAGGAAGGGCGGAGCGAGGAGGGGCCGGCCGGCGACCAGTCGAGGGAGGACGGAGGAGGAGGGCGATACCGAGTTAGGCAAGGAGGAGGAGGTGACGGCGGTGTAGAGGGAGGAGGGGTAGGTGACGGCGGCCGGTGGGGGAGGACCGGCGCGGGGGGTTGAGGGGGTGGTGAGATAGCTAGTTTTAGCAGTAGCGCGGTGTACGTAAAGGCGCTACTGCTAAACTACCTAGCAGTAGTGCCCTTCTAGTTAACGCGCTGCTGCTATAATTAGCTCTGCGGCGGGGTCGTGGGAATTATAGCAGTAGCGTGGCTTAGAGGTGGCACGCTACTGCTACTTTTCTTTCAGCAACGAGTTCTGGTGGAGCGCACTACTGATAAATTCCAGCAGCGCCTTATTTTAAAACTCGCTGCTGGTAAGATCCTGTGTATAGGCTTTTCCCTGGTAGTGTCAAGAACTTGATGACGTCCCGATGGCCTCTTCTGACCCTCGAGCGCGTCCAGATGAACAGCAAGCCCCAGAGAACAGGCGGAGGGAAGACATGCGTGCTTCGTTGAGCAACGCTACAATGATCGCCGCCAGACCGGTGGGTACAACGGTCCCGACGTCGACGAGCCTGCGCTCGATATTGGCGGGTGCCTACCCTTTGAGGTTGGGTGCCCTACCTTTACTCGTGAGCTGCGGCAAGTCTATTGGCCGTCCGTCTGCACATTCAAGCCAGAGATACCCGAGAAGTATGATGGGAGGCTCAACCCAGCAGAGTTTCTAAGCATCTACACCATTGCCATCCAAGCTGCCAGGGGAAGGGATGAGAAGGTATTCGCCAACTACTTTCCTTTGGATCTTAAGTCCAATGTGAGGTCTTAGTTGATGCATTTGCCGGAGAACTCCATTTCATCGTGGGATGACCTTTGCCATGAGCTCATTGGCGCGTTCATTGGCTGCCATCAAGAACCACGCCGGCCCAGCGATTTGTAGCATCTCCAGCAGAAAGAAGGAGAGACTCTTCGGAAGTACCTGCAGAGGTTCATTAGAGTCCACAGGAACATCCCAAGCATCCATGTGGCAATTGTGATAGCCACCTTCCAGTCCAATGTGCACAACCGCAGGATTCGTTCCAAGATGAATGTACGGTTGCCCAAGATTGTGAAGGAGCTTTACACTCTACTGGATAAGCATGCTCGGATGGAGGAAGGGAGGAAGTTATCCAGAGAGGAGGACAACATTAATATTGATTCAGAAGAGGATTATGAATCAACCAGTCAGAAGAAGAGCAAGAAGCGCAATAAGAGGCGCAAGGATAAGGAAGTGATGACTGTTGAAGGATAAGAGGCGCAAGGATAAGCGCAATAAGAGGCGCAAGATCCATCAGACCAAGGGCCACGACCTTCAAGAGTGTTATCAGATTGAGCAGCTTGTCAAGAGGCAAAGAGCCGAGTACGAGAAGCGTGACAAGGAAAAAGGGTCAGACTGTTGTTGGCGGTAAGGTTTGAGGCAGTGAAGCAAATCGCCCCGGCAAACCTCTTCGGAACAAAGGAAAATCCGCCAGAGGTCAAGAGAAGGAAGCCTGTGATGATGAGAGTGATGGAGGGGATGAAGAGGAAACCAGTGAGCAAGAGTTTCAGAAGGCCACCGATGCCCTGTGCATTGACAGGGGTGCATCTCTGCACACCTCTCACCGCCAACTCAAACGATGGGCACGTGAGGTCAATGTCGTGGAACCAGCACCAGAGGCCCGAAAACCACTCAAATGGTCACGCACGCCCATCATCTTTGACAAAGAGGATCATCGTGACCATACCACTGCGGTAGGATGTTTGCCATTGTTGGTCTCTCCGACAATTCGCAACCTCAAGGTCACTAAGATATTGGTGGAAGGTGGGGCCGGGTTGAATTTGATTTCCCCAAAGGTTATTAGCAAGCTTCAGATAGCAGAAGTGGAGTGATAGGTCACCGACACATTTGGAGGGGAGTTGAACTATCAGACAGAAAAGATTGTGTTTGATGTGGTCGACCTCCCATTGTTGTACAATGAGATCCTTGGACGACCAGCCTTGGGCAAATTCATGGCGGCATCCCACTATGCCTATAATACCTTGAAGATGCATGGGCCACTTGGAATTATTTCCATCCCATCGGATGAGAAGGATGCAATCATTTGCATGGACAAGATGTACCGGGACGTGGTCGCGGCAGAGGCAGTGGCAGAAGTAGTTCCCGCCGAGGAAAGCCGAGGAAAGAAGAAGGATAGCAAGGACGCTGGCAAAGAATCCAGGAAGCATACCTCTTCAGAGTGCGTTGCACCTGCTGATGATTTGCCAGAGAGTTCTAACAGCAAAAGGACCAAGGTTACTGCTCCACAAGTGAAGAAGGTCCCGGCAGGGCTGGCTAGCATTGATGGTACCTTCACCATCAGTGCCACCCTCGATGACAAATAGGAAAGCGCGCTCATTGCCTTCCTGTGGGACAATATCGATGTGTTTTCCTGGCAACCATCTGATATCCCCGTGTTCCCAGGGAGGTAATCGAGCACCACCTTGTTGTCTGCCCACACGCCAGACCTGTCAAGCAGAAAGTCCGGAAGCAGGCCTTGGAGAGGCAGCTATTTATTGTGGAGGAGATCAAGAAGCTTGAAGCGACAGGATTGGTCAGAGGAGTGCTACATCCCACTTGGCTAGCAAATCCAATAGTAGTACGGAAGGCTAACGGGAAATGGAGGCTTTGCATAGATTTCATATATCTCAACAAGGCTTGCCCGAAGGACCCATTTCCCTTGCCGCGCATCAATCAGATCGTGGATTCCACTTCAGGCTGCGATTTTCTTTCCTTCCTGGATGCATATTTCGGATATCACGAGATATTCATGTCCAAGAAGACGAAGAGAAGACCTCGTTCATCACCCCATGTGGTACGTACTATTTTATCCGCATGGAATTCGGATTAAAAAGTGTCGGGTCTACTTTTGCAAGGGCAGTCCAGATTGGTTTCGAGCCACAGCTACACAGAAACATTGAAGCCTATATGGATGATATTGTGGTCAAGACCAAGGACAGAGCAACTCTTATCCAGGATTTGGAGGAGACATTTACAAATCTGTGCTAGATCAACTTGAAGCTCAACCCAAAGAAGTGTCTGTTTGGCGTTCCCTCCGGCAAGCTACTTGGTTTATTTGTGTCCCATCAGGGGATCGAAGCCAATCCCGACAAGATCAAAGCCATCGAGTAGATCCAAGTGCCAAGGACAGTTAAGGATGTGAGGCATTTGACGGGATGCGTTGCCGCGCTAAGCAGATTCATCTCCAATTCTGCCGAGCACGCCCTGCCGTTCTTCAAAATCTTGAAGAAGGCAGGACCCATGAAGTGGACCCTAGAAGCAGATGCGGCCCTGCAAGAGTTGAAGGCCCACTTATCTTCTGTGCCCACCTTGGTTGCTCCTAAACCACAAGAGTTGTTGCTGCTATACTTAGCGGCAACCAACCAAGTGGTTAGTGTAGCTTTGGTGGCACAACAGGAGGTGGATGAGGTAGAGAGTGAGCGAGGACCAGCAGAGTTAGATTGGGATCAGGACAGAAGTGAGCACGGCAGTGATGGCAACCCCGAGGACACGGCAAGGAAGAAAGTGGTGCAGCACCCAGTGTACTTTGTCAGTTCCTTGTTACAATGGGCTCGATCGAGGTACTCTGGCATGCAAAAAATTATCTTTGGTCTCATCATGGCCTCAAGGAAACTGCGCTACTACTTCCAAGCCCATGAGATCACGGTTGTCACTCGCTTCCCGTTGCAAAGGATACTCTGAAACCCTAAGGCTACTGGCAGAATAGTGGAGTGGGCTTTGGGTTTGTCCAGTTTTGGTCTGAAGTTTGAGAGCACATCAACAATTTAGAGCAGGGCATTGGCAGAGTTTATTGCAGAATGAACGCCAACCCCTGATGAAGAAGTGACAGAAATAGTTGTCCCCGGCAAGGAAGCGCCCCAAGAATGGATTATGTGTTTGATGGTGCCTTTTCCCTACAAGGTGCAGGAGCTGGTGTGCTTCTTGTCGCACCCTCTAGGGAGTAGTTGAAGTACGTCATCTAGATGCATTTTGCCCGAGAAGAGGCAACCAACAATACGACAGAGTATGAAGGGCTCCTTGTCGGGCTCAGGAGTGCCGCAGAATTGGGAATCAAGAGGTTGATTATTCGATGAGATTCATAGCTTGTGGTGAGACAAGTCAACGAGGATTACCAAAGTTCATTGATGGAGGCATACATTGAGGAAGTCAGAAGATTGGAGGAGCCCTTTGACGGATTGCAAACAAAGCATGTACCTCATGCAGAAAATGGCATAGCTGATCATCTGTCAAAGTGTGCGGTGCAAAAGCTTCCTGTGGAACCAGGAACTTTTGTTCTCCATCTTACTCAGCCCTCTGTATCCCCAGCAACAATAGACGAGAAGTGGAGAAAGATGGACTCCGGTAAGCCTCTCTCGGTAGAGCCTCGTGCTCCTGGCAACGACCCTACCGGAAACTCACAACTTGTCGGCCCACACCCTCCCGCCAAGACCACGGTCCCCGTGGACAAGGAGTGTTCCCCCGTAGTTGAGGAGGTGCCACTAGTCCTCGTGGCCGAACCCCATGCTCCAGCTTGGGCAGGGCACATAGTCCTTTTTCTCCAAACCGGAGAACTCTCCAATGACCAAGATGAGGCTGAAAGAGTAGCCCGGAGTGCCAGTATTTACCAGTTTGTCGATGACACACTATACAGAAGGAGGCCCAATGGTGTAAAATTGAAGTGCATCTGCCGGGAAGAAGGAAAGGAACTGCTGGCTAAAATACACAGAAGCATGTGCGGCTCCCACATTGGATCAAGGGCATTAGTTGGGAAAGCATTCCGTCAAGGATTCTATTGGACCACAGCCCTCCAAGATGCGGTCAAGCTAGTTATGATATGTGAAGCCTGTCAGTTCCATTCCAAGAACATCCACCTGCCTGCCCAAGCTCTTCAGACAATCCCTTTATCATGGCCATTTTCTGTCTGGGGCTGGATATCCTCGGCCCTTTCCCCCGAGCAATTGAGGGCTTTGAATTCTTGTTTGTTGCCATCAACAAGTTTACAAAGTGGTCAGAAGTGACTCCCATGAGAAAGGTGACTGCTCAGTCAGCTATCAAGTTCTTCAAAGAACTGGTGTGTCATTTTGGAATTCTAGCAAGGATCATTACCGACAACGGCACCCAGTTCACGAGTCGCGGCTTCATGCAATATGTTAGCACCCTCGGAAGCAAGCTCTCATTTTCCTCTGTCGCACATCTCAGAAGCAATGGACGAGCTGAGAGGGCGGACGCTGAAGTGCTGCGGGGCCTCAAGACAAGAACCTTTGATACACTGCGGAAGCACAACAGGTGGTGGATCGATGAGCTGCCGGTAGTCCTCCGGTCCCTTAGAAGGCCATGAAATCGAGCTACCGGGCAGACTCCTCTCTCCCTGGTCTATGGGGCAGAGGCAGTTATCCCCACAGAACTCATTTACGGGTCGCCTTGAGTGCTTGCCTATGATGAAGTAGCGCAAGATCAGCACTGGTGTGACGATGTTGTGCTACTCGAGGTGAACCGTCTTCGGGATTCTATGCATGATGCACACTATCAGCAAGCTGTTTGTCGCTATCATAGCCGCAGGGTTCATGCCCAGTGTTTTGAGGAAGGCGACCTTGTCCTTAGGCGCATTCAGTCGGCCAAGGGTACAAACAAGTTGACGCCGAAGTGGGAAGGCCCTTACCGGGTAGTACGAGTCACCAGACCTAGCGCTGTCCATCTGGAGACCGGAGATGGCATTCAATTTCAAAACTCATGGAATATTGAGCATCTCCGCAAGTTCTACCCATATGGCGCGGCTGTCGGGCCCTTCCCAGCAGCCACCCATTTGTACAGGCCTTGCCTCAGCTGCATGTAACCCCTTGTACAAAGCCAGGGCGATGACCCTGTGCACCAGAGAAATAAATGAAGCACTGGGGGCCCCCGACCAAGTTGCATGCATGCATGAGCATTCTAAGAGCATTTGCATAAGCATTTCATGAGCATATGCATATGCATATAGATAGGATAGCATCCTGCATCATTCTCATCTGCATACGCATATAGATAGGATCGCATCCTGTACCATTCGCATCTGCATAAAGTTGCAGGTTCCTGCCATGAACTTGGCTTCTTCAAGGAATTGAGAAGATGGACCAGCACTGCGATCCCCGGCAAGCCAAATAGATAAGTTCTACCTCTTGTCCATAAGTGCTCTGTAAGCTCAAACTTGTGCATTAGAAAGCTATGCCACTCTTGGAAGCTTAGGTGCTCCCATTTTATGCTCGAACGTTGCTTCAACTTAGGTGGTCGCAGTGGTCTTTGCTGCGAAAGGGTTGGCGGGGGGCTGGTCCCTTTTTTTCCGGTAGGCCCTGGTCCCCGGCAATAAAATAGAAAAAGGGTACCGGCAGGATAGCCTGCCGGGGAAGACTCGTTTATTTAACTAAAGAGGCATCCCACCTCTGCATGAACATACACATGTGCAAGTTCATGGCAAGGCTCATCTTTTTCATTAATATGCTGATTATACAAGTACAAGCCTTACAAGACACATACATGGACTCGAGAGATTACATCATTTGAATTAAAATTTGGCAAGTGCCTACAAGTTTAAGATTGAAAAAAGGCAAGTGCCCCGTAATCCCCTTTCTTGTACCTCTCCTCCTAGGCACGGCACATGAAGGCAAAGAGGGCAAAAGGAGTGCTGGGCGGGAGCCTAGGTCAAACTTGTCAGGCCCCCAGGAGAGGTAGCCCGACGAGGATGGGGAGACACCGGCGAACGCATTGACGGAGAGCATGGCGGAGGCGACCCAACAACCACCGCCACCAGGGCCAGCAGGACAAGGCAGGGCTAACAGAGCTGCAGCCTGAAAGGAAGCCTGTCGGGGTCCAGCTGGAAGGCCTCTAGAGGAAGCCAGGAGGCACCGCTCCTTCCTTTGCACCCAACTCCCTGGCAAATCACCGTGCCTAGGAGGAGATGCAGATGCAGATGATGGTGCTGCCACCTGATAAAGATGGTGCGGGCGATGTTCAGCCGGAGTCAGAGTCATCGCCCTCCCGCACGCTGTCGTCGTCATTGCCGCCACTGTCCTCCCCGTCACTCTTGCTCGGGAGGAGCTTTCACCATCGGTGGAGCTCTCCGCGCAGCACCCTAAGTGAATTACCAAGCGCCCACGGATCTTGATGGAAAGCAGGCTGCTCTCCAGTAATTTAAACTGGAGAACCTGCCCCTCCGACAAGCTATGGGCACGAGCAAAGGTCTTCCAACCACGGTAGAGCTACATGACATGAGGAGCGGGGAAGTCGACATCAACCCACATGCCGCCGTTCCCGCAGCCCCTCATGTGCAACCTCAGAGCGTGTGGTGGATCAATCTCCATTTCTCATGCGAATGGAGTAGGAAGGCAGAGGAGGCTGCACAGAGGCTTGTACAACCTGATGACAAACTCACGAGGCTGATCTCCAACATGGCCTTCCATCGGGGGAGGAGCCGACGGCGGGAGCGCGGCCAGAGCATTGCCCCGTCCTCCTCTTCCTCGATCACCGTGGTGACTGCGGCCGCACCCCCTCCCTTCGCCCCTCACAGCAGGTTCCGACTCCACGGGATCCAGAGGAGGAGGAATGCGTTGTCGAGCAGAAGCCCTCGTCACCGCCGCTAGAATACCACCACGCCCTCGTGCTCTCACCATGGCGAGTGAAGAAAGACTACGGGGGAAGAAGAAGAAGCGGGTGCATATGGAGATGCACCTCTTCTACCCCCTTTTATAGAAGGACAAGGCAGGGGGCTGGCCCCTCGCTCAGGGGATGGCCACCCCGCTCATCCAATACAGCTTCCCCGCCCATCCAGAGGCATAGGGCTGCCCCAACCAATGACGCCTGATTTCCCGTCATGGCACTGACACCTATGCTCTCCGCATCCACCAACTACCCCTCCCAATGCATGGATTACACATGGTGGATGCGCCCGAAGCATCAAGGCAAGTAGGATGGCGGTTTTCACCCGGTGATCGTGGGATGTGAGCGCCATGCGGGCCATGATCTGAGTTTTTCCTTAATGTTGCACATGACGCACGGGAAAACCAGAAACTGGCCCAGACTCGAGATTAATGTAGAAGCAAATAAGACCCCAAGAGGCCAGCCTCTTCGGTGACCCTGCTTGTGTACTTATTTAGGGCCAACCACGCCGATGCCCGGCAGCGTGATCGGGGCAGGCCTGGGGGCTTCTGTCGGTGCAATAGACCCTGGGTATGTTGCCCTGACTGTGCACAGGCATGGGAACAAGATTATGGCATCAGGCCATGCCAGAGTAGAAGAGACGAAGATCTTTGAAGGACCAGCTTGAAGAACAAAAGGACCAAGATCAAGCCAGAGAAGCCAGATACCACCAGGAGAAAAGCCTCCCTTGCCGGGCAAATGGGCTTAGCAAGGGCAGAGCCACACCCGGAAGAGAGCGTCCAAGACATCCCGGCAGGGCCTGCCGGGACTCGCAGAGGCAAGAAACATCTCATCAACTACTCCCCCAGGACGCACGTCGTCAATCAGTGCGGTGTCAAGCCGCAAAGTGATTAAGTGGCAGCCATTTGCCACATGGCAGCCTCTTTCTATAGGAAAGCCTACAGATGCCACCCGTCCTGCGACGTGTTAAACAGGCACGCATGGAGCTGGCAGAATAAGCCCGGCAAGGCTTGCCAGGCAGACAATGATGTGACGTTGAATGGTGCATTTAATGCGCTCTGTCAGCCTGTAGAGTTAGTTATGATAGCACTATTTTCTATCTTATCAGTGCATAATGACTGATTTGCCACTATGGAACTCTTAACCTATAAAAGGAGGCCCATGGCAACTGTAGAAAGGGTTCGCGAGGTTGGAGAGTCGAACACCCATACGTGCGTAGCCACTGCCGCCCCTGTCGGGCAAGTGTACTATGCTCCACCACCATTCTTCCACCATTAATCCACCAAAGCAGGAGTATGGTTTTACACCTCGCGGCAGCCCGAACCTGGGTAAAATTGCTTGTGTGATCCCTGTCGTGCTTCCCCACGCTCCTCTGCTCTTTGTGCAATGTGACATCCCCCCTGCATAACCAGCAAGGGGCACTTGGTCCCATAGGTGGTCGTGGTTTCCTGCTACACTCATAATAAACATTCTAGCCAATGCCTTTATGACTTTGATAATTACATTAGAAAGCAAGATCACTTCAATGCAGATGTTATGAAACAATTGAAATACAACTCTAATATGATTGCTCGCTTAAGTGACTTGCTATTTAGAATCTCAAATGATGTTAGTGGTGTAGGAAAGCAGGCCTCTATGGTTCAAACTCAATTAGAACAAGTTGCTAAATCTCAAAGAGAGTTGCTTGATGAAATTAACAATAATATAACTGACTTTGGTGTTAGAGTGGCAACTAGAGGAGGTAAAATGACTCGGGAACCACTTTATCTTGAGGGACACCCAAAGAGAATTGAACAAGACTCTCAAAGAATTAACATTGATGCACCTAGTCCTTCTAAAAAGAAAAAGAAGTAGAAGAATAATAGGACTATGCCTGCCTCTAGTGAACCCGAAGTAGAAAAACATCCTGGTAATGATAATGAAGCTTCTATCTCTGATGTTGAAACTCAATCTGGTAGTGAACACTCACCTTTTGATAATGAAAAAGGTAATGACGATATTCATGAAGATACTCAACCAAATGATAAAGAACCTGACAATGATGTTGAGATAGAACCAGCTGTTGATCTTGATAACCCACAACCCAAGAATAAAAGATATGATTAAAGAGACTTTGTTGCTACAAAACACGGTAAGGAAAGAGAACCATGGGTTCAAAAAACTATGCCCTTTCCACCTAAGTCAATTAAAAAGAAATATGATGAAGAATTTGAATGCTTTGCTGAAATGTTGAGGCAGTCTTTTTGCGTACTCGCTTGACTGATATCTTAAAAATGCCTCCCTATGCAAAGTACATGAAAGACATCATAAACAATAAGAGAAAAATACCGGAAGCTGAAATCTCCACCATGCTTGCTAATTATACTTTTAAAGGTGGAGTGCCTAAATGACTTGGAGATCCGGGAATACCAACTATACCTTGCTCCATCAAAAGAAACTATGTTAAAACTGCTTTATTTTATTTTGGAGCTGGTGTTAGTGTTATGCCTTTATCTATATACAAAAGACTTGATTTGAATAAACTTACACCTACTGAAATATCTTTACAAATGGTTGACAAATCAACTACCATACCTATTGGTATTTGTGAGGATGTGCCCGTTGTTGTTGCTAATGTTACTATCTTAACTAACTTTATTATACTTGAGATGCCCGAGGACGACAACATGTCAATTATCCTTGGTAGACCCTTCTTGAATACTGCAGGAGCTGTTATTGATTGCAATAAAAGCAAGGTCACATTTCATATCAATGGTAATGAGCATATGGTGCACTTTCCGAGGAAACAATTCCAAGTGAATTGTATTAATGTTATTGAAAAATCGCTGACAATCACTATTGAAAGTTTTCAGCTACCTCTACCTACTGTTAAAAAGAAATATGAAATGCTTATTGTTGGGGACATTCATATCCCCGTTGAGGTAACTTAGTGAATCATGAAAGATCTTTGGTTTCATGCTAACCAAAAGTGGTTGTTAATAAGACTTGATCAACCTTATTACTGGATCATTTTGTAGAGGTATGAAGTTGATGAATTTAGTCAGCACTACCTTCTGTCCCTACCTTTTGTTTTCTATTTTTAATAGTTAAATAAAATAGAATGCCATGCCATGTCTATTTTCTGAGTTTTCCGTGCAAAAAATGACCCAAAAATAAAAGTTCTCAGAATGCTCTGAAATTTCAATATGATTTTTTCTCAATATTTAAGAATTTCTGGTGCAAATAATATCAGAGAGAGGTGCACCAGATGGGCACAGTCCACCTGGGCGCACCAGGACCCCCATGCGTGCCCTGGTGGGTCGTGGTCCCCACGTGGGCCCCCTCACTTATCTCTTCTTCCCACATCACCACATTCCTCCAAAAAAATCACCATTGATCTCTCTCTCTCTCTCTCTCTCTCTCTCTCTCTCTCTCGTGTTGCTCTTGAAACCGCGGATTTCGATCTCTTTGCTCGAAGCTCCATTTCCGAAACTATTTCGCGGAATTGTTTCTTGGTATGTGACTCCTCCATGTGTCCAATTAGTTTTTGCTTTAGTGGTTTATATTTTGAATAATTAGCTACTATTTGTGTTGCTGTAGATGAGCTTGCATGTTGAATTCTTAGAGTTCTAAGTGGTTTGAATGCTTGCTATAGCCTCTATACATCCCTATGAGTAGTTGCTATCATTCTTGTAAAGTTTTGTTGATAAAAATTTGTGACCCAAATTTTTCAGAAAATTGTACGCGAATATGATGAACTTCTTTGGAAGGAGTTCTTTGACGAGGAGATCCTCGGAGGCATCTTCGAGTAGCAGCTCTGCTCGACGGTCTTATGTTGAACCGAGTGAAAGTTCCATACAAGATGCCGCCACCAAAACATTCTTATGGTCATGCAACGATTATATGGTGAGTGTGGGCATCAAGGAGGAATTTGAGCAATATGTTTACAATGCTGATCCCGGTCCCTACATTTCAGATAAGTGCAACCAACATCTCACTCTCACTGAATCATTTGTCAAAGGATTTAAATTCCATCCCCATGAGTCTAGGGTGTCATTTAAATTGTATGAAATTCCATTTACCATATCCTTAGAGAGATTCGCTCACCACTACAAAATCCCATTGTAGGGTTCACTCGATGAACCGCCAAGGTCTGAGTTTGAGATATTCTTGACTAGTCTTTGCTATGGTGAGACTAGGGGAGTGACGCAAGGTGGAATAAAGAGCATTCATTTTCCTGTAATCCAGTACTTCGTGTTATTTAATGGAAAATGTATTGTATGCAAACAAGACTATAGTACACTCTGTGCTCCAGACTTGAGCCTCATACGCACTGCTCTCACCGGTGACAAAAGTTATAATCTTGGAGCGATTGTTACACGCAGATTGCAACACAATGCTGGTAGTGGATATTTTTATGGTGGAATTTATGCCACACGCTTAACAAGAGATCTGGGTGTTTCACCTTTGCCCTATGATCCTATTATACCCATGCAGTACCTGTACTTTGATGCTATGAAACGTCATAAGATACTTAGAGGTGAACCCCATAATTTCACTTATAAATTGTTGTTTAATAAGGACTCCGTGGTGGACACATATTTACCTGCACCTACTCTCTTTAATGTTTATAACACAGGAAGATATTTTGTTCTTGGGAGCAAGGCCCAAGCCCATAATGCAGTAGTTTTGGCCCCACGGCAGGCTGAAACATCCGCACCTAGAGCCTCCGTGAGCTACCACTCCGACCATTACATAGGCTACTGACTGATTGCCAAGTTAGGCCAAAAGCCTAAGCTTGGGGGAGTACGTATTTCCACCGACATTACATTCATGTTCACACTTTTCATTCGAGTTGTCGGTGTTCACACTATTTCATTGTACTATCCATGTTAAATTTATTTTCTTGCTTTTTGTTGTGTGTCTGAAAAACTTTGAGAAAATCCAGAAACATATTTCTTGCATCTTTTTAATTTTTCTTCCTAGTTTAAATTGTTGTAGCACTAAAAATAAAACCCAAAAAGATTTCCTTGTTCTTCTTTTGCTTGTTGGGAGCTTTCCTGTGTAAATAGTTTTTCTCGTTTTTACTTTTCCCTTTTTATTTGCTTGTTTATGAAAAAAACAAAAAATCCAAAAATATTTTGGTGTGTTTATATGAATTTCTTTTCTTTTTATTGAGTCATATCCTGAGATAGAGTGTCATCGACAAACTGATACATACTGGCCCTCCGGGCTACTCTTTCCGCTTCTTCTTGCTCTTCGGGAAGTTCTCCAGTTTGGAGGAAATGGACTATGTGCCTCGCCCAAGTTGGTGCCTAAGGCTCGGCAACAAGGACTAGAGGCACCTCCACATTTGTGAGGGCGCATCCCTCGGCCGCGGGTCCAGAGGCCCAGCAGGAAGGTGCATCCCGGCAATCAAAGGGGAGTTGTTTCCGGCAGGGTCCCTGCCAGGAACCCCGAGGGGTTGTACCGGGAGAGGCTTACGGGAGTCCAATTTCCCCCTCTTTTTTGCCATTGCTGGTGATGATACGGAGGGCTGAGTAAGATGGAGAACAAAAGTTCCTTGTTCCACGGGTAGCTTCTGCGCAGCGCACTTTGACAGATGGTCAGCAATACAATTTTCTGCACGGGGCACGTGCTCTGTTTGCAATCCGTCAAAGCACTCCTCCAATCTTATCACTTCCTCGACATATGTTTCCATCAATGGACTTTGGTAACCCTTTTTGACTTGTCTGGCCACAAGCTGTGAATTCCTCAAATGATCCACTTCTTAATTCCCAATTCTATGGCAATCCTGACCCCGGCAAGGAGCCCTTCATACTCTGCTATATTGTTGGTCGCCTCTTACCGAGGAAAATGCATCTGGACGACGTACTTCAGGTGTTCCCCAGTGGGAGGAACGAGAAGCATACCAACCCCTGCACCTTGGAGGGAGAAGGCGTCATCAAAATACATGATATATTCTTGGGGTGATTCCTTGTCGGGAATAACTGTTTCCGGCACTTGCCCATCAGTGGTTGGCATCCATTCTGCAATAAACTCAGCCAATGACCTGCCCTAAATTGTTGACGTGCTTTCAAACTTTAGTCCAAAGCTGGATAACTCTAGAGCCCATTCCACTATTTTGTCTGTAGCCTCTGGGTTCCGGAGTATCCTTTTGCAACGAAAAGTGTGTGACAAACATGATCTCATGGGCTTGGAAGTAGTGGTGCAATTTCCTTGAGGCCATGATGATGCCAAAAATCATTTTTTTTACACTAGAATACATGGATCTAGCCCCCTGCAATAGGGAACTGACAAAGTATACTAGGCGCTGCACCACTTTCTTTCTTGCCGCGTCCTTGGGGTTGCCTTCGTTGTCATGCTTCTCTTTGCCCTGATCCATACCTGACCTTGTCAGGCTATCCTCTCTTTCTGCTCTTGGCAGGATGTCTATTGAGGTTGTCGTTTCCTTCACTTCCCGATGTGCCACCAATGCTGCACTGACCACCTAATTAGTCGCTGCCAGATACAGCAGCAACGACTCTTGTAGCTTGGGTGCAACCAAAGTGAGCACAGAAGACAAGTAGGTATTCACATCTTGCAATGCTGCATCTGCTTCCGGGGTCCACTTC
Organism: Triticum dicoccoides; assembly: GCF_002162155.2. Classification (NCBI taxonomy): domain Eukaryota; kingdom Viridiplantae; phylum Streptophyta; class Magnoliopsida; order Poales; family Poaceae; genus Triticum; species Triticum dicoccoides. The sequence continues at coordinate 358,938,961 of NC_041383.1, forward strand.
ATAGGTCCTGACTTCTTCAAAATTTTGAAGAACGGCAAGGTGCGCTTGGCAGACTTGGAGATGAATTTGTTAAGCGCGCAACACATCCTGTCAGACATGTCACATCTTTAACTGTCTTGGGTGCCTGGATCTGCTCGATGGCCTTGATCTTATTTGGGTTGGCTTTGATCCCGCGGTTGGACGCGAAGAAGCCAAGTAGCCTACTGGAGGGAATGCCAAACACACACTTCTTCGGGTTTAGGTTCAAGTTGATCTTGCGCAGATTGGAAAATGTCTCTTCCAAATCCTGGATGAGGGTCGATTTTTCCTTGGTCTTGACCATGATATCATCCATATAAGCTTCAATATTCCTATGCAACTATGGTTCGAAACCAATTTGGACTGCTCTTGCAAAAGTGGGCCCGATACTCTTCAACCCGAAAGGAATGCTCACAAAGCAGTATGTGCCACATAGGGTGATGAAGGAGGTGTTCTCTTCGTCTTCCTTAGACATGAATATCTGATGGTACCCAGAGTATGCATCCAGGAAGGAGAGCAAATCACACCCAAAAGTGGAATCCACAATCTGGTCAATGCACGGCAGGGGGAATGGGTCCTTCAGGCATGCCTTGTTCAAATCCGTGAAATCTATGCACAACCTCCATTTCCCATTAGCCTTGCGCACAACCACTGGGTTTGCTAACCATGTTGGATGTAGTACTCCTCTGACCAAACCAGCTGCCTCAAGTTTCTTCATTTCTTCGGCAATGAAGTGCTCCCACTCCAAGGCCTACTTTGCACCTTTTGCTTGACGGGTTGGGCATGTGGGCAGACAATAAGGTGGTGCTCGATTACCTCCCTGGGAACACCGGGGATATCAGATGGTTGCCAGGCAAACACATCAATATTTGGTTGCAGGAAGGCAACGAGCGCGCTTTCCTATTTGTCATCGAGGGTGGCACTGATGGTAAAAGTACCATCAGTACCAGCCAGCCTTGTTGGGACCTTTTTCACATGAAGTGCAGCAGCCTTGGTCCTCTTGATGTTGGAACTCTTTGGCACGTCATCAACAAGTGTCATGCACTCCGTAGGGGCACGCTTCCCGGATTCCTTTCCAGCGTCCCTACTATCCTTCTTCTTTCCTTTGCTTTCCTTGGCGGGCACTGCGGCTACGACAGCCTTTGCCACGACAGCGTGCCAGTAGATCTTATATCCACACATATCATCACATCTTTCTTATCTGATGGAATGGAAATGACGCCCATCGGTCCTGGACTCTTCAAGGTGTTATAAGCATAGTGGGATGCCGCCATGAACTTGGCCAGGGCCGAGCGCCCAAGGATTCCATTGTACGGTAGGGGGAGGTCGACCACATCAAACACAATCTTCTCAGTCTGGTAGTTCAACTCTCCCCAAATGTCACAGGCAACGTGATCTTTCCCTTAGGACGACTCCTGTCGGGATTGACTCCTTGAAACGTGCACGTGGCTTTAAGATCTTCCTCTGCTATCTGGAGCTTGCTAAGAACTTGTGGGGAAATCAGTTTCAACCCAGCCCGTCCATCAACCAACATCTTTGTGACCTTGAGGTTGCGGATTGTTGGTGAGACCAACAACGGCAAGCACCTTACCGTAGTAATGCGGTCAGGATGATCCTCTTCATCAAACATGATGGGCATGCGTGACCATTTGAGCGGTTTTCGTGAACCTGCCACTGGCTCCATGGCATTGACTTCACGAGCTCACTATTTAAGTTGGCGGTGAGAGGAGTGCAAAGATGCACCCCCGTCAATGCACAGGGCGTTAGTGGCCTTCTAGAATTCCTTCTCACTGGTTTCCTCTACATCCCCTCCATCACTTTCATCATTGCAATCTCCCTTCTCTCGGCCCCTGGCGGGTTTCCCTTGGTTCTGAGGAGCCTTGCTGGGGCGATTTGCTTCACCGTCCCGGCCCTTTCCGCCAGCGCCATTCTAACATTTTTCCTTATCACGCTTCTCATACTCAGCCCTCTGCTTCTTGACAAGCTGCTCAACCTGATGACACTCTTGGAGATAGTGGCCCTTGGTCCGATAAATCTTGTAGTACGGTACATCACCCTTCCCAGCCTTCTCGGCAGTCGTAGCCTCCCGGCAGTCAGCGCACTCGGCAGCTTCATTGCCTGGGGCTTCAGCTTTAGCCTTCTTGCCGGTACTAGATGTGCCTGATCTCTCAACTGTTAACACTACCTTATCCTTGCATTTCTTGTTGCGCTTTTTGTTCTTCTTCCTCTAACTGATGGACTCGTTGTCATCCTTTGTGTCGATGTCGACGCAATCTTCCTCTCCAGGGAACTTCCTCCCCTCTTCCACTCGAGCACACTTGTCCACCAAGGTATACAACTCCTTCACAGTCTTGGGCAACCGAACATTCATCTTGGAATGTATCCTGTGGTTGCGCACATTGGATTGGTAGGCAGCTATCACAGTTGCTGGGTGGATATCTGGAATATTTCTGTGGACTCTGCTGAATCTTTGCAAGTACTTCCGCAGAGTCTCTCCTTCTTTCTTCTAGAGAACCTGCAAGTCACTTGGTTGTCCTGGTTCTTGATGGCCACCCGTGAAGGCGCCAATGAACTCATGGCACAGGTCTGCCCAGGTCGCAATAGAATTCTTCGGCAGGTGCATTAGCCAAGACCTTACATTTGACTTGAGTGCCAAAGGGAAGTAGTTTGCCAATACATTTGATTTTATAGTGTAGATGCTCAAGAACTCTGCCGGGTTTAGCCTCCCATCATACTTCTCTTGTATCTCTGGCTTGAACGTGCGAGCGGACGGCCAACGGACTTGCCGCAGCTCATGGGTGAAGGCACGGCATCCGACTTCGAAAGGTAGGCACCCGCCATCTCCGAGCGCAGGCTTGTCGACATCGGGGCCGTCACACCCATTATGTTGATAGTGGTTGTCGCGGCGTCGCTCGACGATGGCGTGCGCGCCTTCCCTCTGCCTGTCCTCAGGGGCTCGCCATTGGTCTCGACATGCTCGAGGGTCGGAGGAGGCCATCGAGACATCGTCATGCTCTTGCTTACGTGGCTCCCGTAGTGCTTGCCTAGGTGGGGACTGCACCGTGGGGGCAGCCCCCTCCGTGCGGCCAGCTGCACGAGCCATTGCCTTTGCTTGGGGAGGCTATGGCTAGCCAGCTCGTTGTGGTCCTCCCGCCTCAGCGAAACCAATCAGATTTTTGATGGTGGCACGCCACTCATCCATCTGATCGGCTGCCGGCGCAAATCTCAATAGTAGCTGGGCCCACACCATGGCCTCTGAGGCAGTGCTTGGAATAGGTGATGATGACGTAGACCGCAGTGTCGCTCGGCTCCTGATGGTGCCGGTGGCGACTGCACCATGCCCTCGCTATTGCGAACCAGCTGCTTGGATGGCATGGTGACGCGATGGAGGGGCTTGAGGGCCAGTAACTCCATTGGGCATAGTGGCTGGGTCTGCCTGTTCCGGGGGTGGCGTGTGTCCTGCGGCCGCGCTCGCGGCAGGAGCGGACGGAGGGTTGTTATTCTCCCCGGAACGTGCGCCACCACTGCGACTGTGACCTTTGGTGAGGAGAGGGGGTGTACAAAAATATTCCCCCCATCCGTACCTCGAGGAGCGTGGCCACTGGGATGTTGCTTATGTTGTCTTTCCCCGGTGCATCCTGCTTCTGCTTCAACCACGGGAGTGGTGGTGCCAGCAGCGCCTATGCCGACCACATCTCCCGTAGAATCCACTTCCCCGCACGTCCCTGCATCTCCTGTCATGTTGGTGGCCATGGGCGGCGGAGCCCTTGAGATGGATGGGTGATTCGCAGCTCCGGGCTTCTTCTTAGGTACCATAGTTGATGACATCATCAATGATGAATATGGCGATGAAGTTGACGCACTACCAACGCTCTCAAGTTTACGCAAGTGATCCCCCTACCTGGCGTGCCAAAGATGCCGTGGGGAACCACGACCACCTATGGGGCTACGAGCCCCTTTTGGTTCGGCAGGGGGATGGACACGTTGCACAAAGAGCAGAGAAGTGTATCGTAGCACGACGGAGATCACACGGGCGGTTTTTACCTAGGTTCAGGCCACCGCGAGGCGTAAAACCCTACTCCTACTTTGGTGGATTGATGGTGGAAAAGGTGGTGGTGGGCACAGCACACTTGCCCGGCAGGGTTGCCTCGAGGCGAAGTGGCTACGTACGTATGGATATGTGAGGGGTCATGCTTGCCAACCTCGCGAACCATTTGTACGGTTGCCATGGGCCTCCTTTTATAGGTTAAGGGGTCACCATAGTGGAAAATTAGTCTTTACATACTGATTAGATAGCAAGCAGTGCTATCATACCAAACTCTGCAGGCTAACAGGGGTGCATTAAATGCGTCCATTAGTGTCACATCACAGTGTGCCTGGCAGCCCTTGCCGGGCTATTTTGCCAGCTCCGCGCCTGCTTGCTTGACACGTCTCATGACGGGTGTCATATGGAGGTGTTTGCTATAGGAAGTGACTACCATGTGGCAAAAAGCAGCCTCTTAGTCATATTGGGGTTTGACACCGCACTGATATGTGTTTGCGTGGCTCGTGAGGTGGAGCGGTGGAGTGGCTAGACTTCGCAAGCCCCGGCAGGGCCTGCCGGGACGATCTGGGAATATTCTTCCGGGGCAAACCCAACCTCACCAGGCTTGCCTACCCGGCGAGGGAGGTTCTTCCCTTCGCTGTATCTTGCTTCTCTGGATCGTCTTGATCTTCCTTATCTGCACTAGCACGGTCTGGGAAACGGACCTAGGGTTTGTTGCATCGATAGTACCTTGGTTCTCAAACTGTGGGAAATACTTATCTCTACTTTGCTGCATCACCCTTTCCTCTTCAAGGGAAAAAACAACGCAAGCTCAAGAAGTAGCAGGAAGAATTTCTGGCGCCATTGCCACGGAGATCTACACAAAGTCAAGACATACCAAGTACCCATCATAAAACTCTTATCTCTTGCATTACATTATTCGCCATTTGCCTCTCGTTTTCCTCTCCCCCACTGCTAAAACAATTTTCGAAATATTTACCTTTTTCTTTCGCCCTTCTTCCATTCGTCTTCTCGTTAGCTTTTTGTTTGCTTGTGTGTTAGATTACTTGCTTTGTCACAATGACTCAAGAGAATACCAAATTGTGTGACTTTTCCAATACTAATAATAATGATTTTATTAGTACTCCAATTGCTCCCGCCACTAGTACGGAATCTTATGAAATTAATGCTGCTTTGCTGAATCTTGTGATAAAAGAAAAAAATTCTGGCCTTCCTAGTGAAGATGTCGCATCCCATCTAAATAGTTTTGTTGAGTTGTGTGATATGCAAAAGAAGAAAGATGTGGATAATGATATTGTTAAATTGAAGCTATTTCCGTTTTCACTTAGAGATCGTGCTAAAACTTGGTTTTCATCTTTTCCTAAAAATAGTATTAACTCATGGAATAAGTGTAAAGATGCTTTTATTTCCAAGTATTTTCCTCCCGCTAAGATCATCTCCCTTAGGAACAATATTACGAATTTTAAGCAACTTGATCATGAACATGTTGCACAATCTTGGGAGAGGATGAAATTGATGATACGAAATCGCCCCACTCATGGTTCAAATTTGTGGATGATCATACAAAAAAAATATGCCGGACTAAATTTTGCTTCTAGAAATCTTTTAGATTCAGCCGTGGGAGGTACTTTTATGGAAATTAATTTAGGAGAAGCTACTAAACTCCTAGATAATATTATGTTTAATTATTCTAAATGACACACCAAAAGATCTTCTACTAGTAAAAAAGTGCATGCAATTGACAGAATAATGTTTTGAGTGGAAAGATGGATGAACTTATGAAATTATTTGCTAGCAAGAGTGCTCATATTGATCCTAATGATATTCCTTTGTCTACTTTGATTGAGAATAATAATGAATCTATGGATGTGAATTCTGTTGGTAAGAACAATTTTGGTAACAATGCGTATAGAGGCAATTTTAATCCTAGGCCATGTCCTAGTAATTCCACTAATAATTATGGTAATTCCTACAATAGTTCTTATGGAAATTATAATAATATGTCCTATGATTTTGATAATAGTGTTAAAGAATTTATGATTTCGCAAAACAGTTTCCATGCTTTGGTTGAAGAAAGATTGCTTAAGATTGATGATTTGGCTAGGAACATGGATAGAATTTCTCTTAAGACCGATTCTTTCAAAATTAGATATATTCCACCCAAGCATGATATTAATGAGTCTCTAAAAGCTACAAGAATTTCCATTGATGAGTGTAAAGAAAGAACCGCTAAGATGCCTACTAAACGAGATTGGTTTGTAAAAGCGTGTTCTTCTAGTTTTGTGAAAATAATGATGAAGATCAAGTGATTGATGTGACTCCTATTTAATATTTGTATTCCAATATAAATCTTGATAAAGATGGGACTGGATATGAGTCAAATTTAGTTAAAAGGCGTCCCAATGATTCAAATTTTATAGATCTTGATGCAAACATTGTTAAAAGTGGGATTGGAGAGGACAAAACTTTAAGTAGCAATGAACCCACTATTTTGGATTTCAAGGAATTTAATTATGATAATTGTTCTTTAATAGATTGTATTTCTTTGTTCCAATCCATGTTGAATTATCCTCATTCTTATAATCAAAATAAAGCTTTTACTAAACATATTGTTGATGTTATGATGAAATCTTTTGAAGAAAAGCTTGAATTGGAAGTTTCTATCCCTAGAAAACTTTATGATGAGTGGGAACCTACTATTAAGATTAAGATTAAAGATTATGAGTGCCATGCTTTGTGTGATTTGGGTGCTAGCGTTTCCACAATTCCAAAAGCTTTATGTGATGTGTTAGGTTTCCGTGAATTTGATGATTGTTCTTTAAATTTGCATCTTGCGGATTCCACTATTAAGAAACCTATGGGAAGGATTAATGATGTTATTATTATTGAAAATAGGAATTATGTGCCCGTAGATTTCATCGTTCTTGATATAGATTGCAATCCTACATGTCCTATTATTCTTGGTAGACCTTTCCTTAGAACGATTGGTGCAATCATTGAAATGAAAGAAGAAAACATTAGATTTCAATTTTCGTTAAGGAAGGGCATGGAACACTTTCCTAGGAAGAAAATTACGTTGCCATATGAATCTATTATGAGACCTACTTATGGATTGCATACCAAAGATGACAATACCTACATCTATGTTTTATGCCTAGCTAAGGGCGTTAAACAATAGCGCTTGTTGGGAGGCAACCCAATTTTATTTTTGTTCTTTCTTTTTTGGTTATGTTTTCAATAAATAATTCATCTAGCCTCTAGTTAGATGTGTTTTCTGTTTTAATTAGTGTTTGTGCCAAGTAAGACCTTTGGGATGGCTTACAGTGATAGTTGATTTGATCTTGCTGAAAAACAGAAACTTTTGCGCCCAGCAAAATAATTTTCATAATTCGCAAGAAGCATTATTTTGATCTGTATTTTTTACATAAGATTGATATACAAATTTCCCAGGTTATCTTAATTGTTCAGAATTTTTGGAGTTACATAAGTATTTGAAGTTCTCTGATTTCTACAAACTGTTATATTTTTGACAGATTCTATTTTCTTTGTGTTGTTTGCTTATTTTAATGAATCTATGGTTAGTATCGGGGGGTATGAACCATGGAGAAGTTGGAATACAGTATATATTACACCAATATAAATAAATAATGAGTTCACAATAGTACCATAAAGTGGTGATTTATTTTCTTATACTAACGAATCTCATAAGATTTTCTGTTGAGTTTTGTGTTGTGAAGTTTTCAAGTTTTGGGTAAGGATTTGATGGACTATGCTATAAGGACTGGAAGAGCCTAAGATTGGGGATGCCCAAGGCACCTCAAGATAATATTCAAGGACAACTAAGAGCATAAGCTTGGGGATGCCCTGGAAGGCATCCCCTTTTTCGTCTTCATCTATCGGTAACTTTACTTGAGGCTATATTTTTAGAGACAATTGCTTATTTACCATTGACAAGCTCGACTATTGCTCATTTGCCATCAAACAAACCAACGTTTCTTTTGTACCGCTTACAAGCTCGTTTCATTGCTTATTTGCATCAGCCGTTAAGTAGGTGGGAAGCACTTCTGTTAAAGTATGCACAATGACAATTTTGCCCTCAATGGAAAATAAGCAACCTTGCAAACAATTACTTGTAAACATGCGCTACATATTGAGATTACATATTTTTATTGAAAAATTTACAAGACCTTGCTTCTAATTTCTAGATCAAACAAGTTCATGAAAACAATATAATATTTTCACCATAACACATAACAATGATAAAAGGTAGCACCTTGCTGGAGCTAGCTTGCATGACAATAGCATATTTGTCTTAAAAGAACTAACATCACCTTCCTTGTAATTTGAGAATCAAACAATTATAAGCATGCCAACAATATATTTCCGTAGTCCAGTACAAGAAATTGAAGTGCACAAAAGAGGTACTCAATATATAGGCCCTCAACTAGCACTAGGTCTCCAAATAGACATGGTAATCAAAGTCCAGTACATGAAATTGAAGTGCACAAAAGAAAGAACAATGTCCAATGCAAGAAAACAAGTCCACAAATGTGATAGAAAGAAACAAATTCAGACTTTCATCTTTTTCTTGCTACGAGAGGCCATAGCAGGGTTGTTTGGTTGTCTTTTCTTGCTTTGAGTAGCCATTGCGGGGATGTCCGTTGTAACTGGGGTCATCTTTGCCTTCGACTTGTCATTGTGTCGCTTTGGTGTTGACACAATTTCGATTGAGGTGCTCTCAATTTGGTTCGAACCGGTTTTTGACCTAAATTAACAACTCATATTAAAGTAGATGATAAGATTGCAAAAAAGAAGTACAATTTAACCTTGAAAATACAGTTTCATTTACCTCACAGATTTAGATGGTGTAGTCTTTGATGATGTTGACTTCACCACATCTACTTCACTTGGGTTGCTGCTAGTTGGACATGGAAGAGGTAGTGATGGTTGAGTACCTTCAATTGCTTGAATATTAGTGTCACCACTCCTTGCTACAGCTTTGGATTTGTTTCTTTTTTTCCTACATGAGCAAAAGAACATTAGTATTGCTATATACATGATAATTGTTAGCAAAACTACATTTTTACCTTCTTTCTTTTGCGACATCAACATACGCTTATTTTGCATATGGATCGGCATTTTTGCAACCTTGCCATCTATGACCATAGTATTTGCGGATTGGGCATTGATGTTGTCCTTTTCTTCTCTTGCTCTTGCTATGCTCAGCACCACTCTTGTGCCTCTCTACCTTTGGCCTCCCCGGAGCCCTTCAAAGGATTGGAGGGTGCAAAAAGAAATCATGGGTTTTCTTTGGCCATTGAGACGCATTAGTAAGGCTCGGCATTACAGGAGTATATGCTGCTGCGAACTTTGCAACACTATAGTACTCATCAACAAAGTCTTCTATAGTGACCCCCCTAATTCCGGTGATGAAGGAAATGGCATGCTTGCAAGGCTTTCCTGATACTTGGAATTCTCTACATGTGCATGTCCTCATATCTAGATCCACAACATGTCGCTTGCCATCTTCACCGCCCTCACTCACCTCTGCTTTCATGTGGTCAATCCTCTCATACTTTATGTCCAGCCCTCTACTCTTTGCATTCAACTCCTTCATGACACTAGGTAGTATACAGTGGCCTTCCAATTTTTTAGCAATCCTCCTCCTCTTCTACATTTTCACCACTATCTTCCTTCTGATTTTGTCCACCAATTGAAAATACATCATACCCTTGTGCTTGTGGATCCAAATGTTGAAGCACTCAGCCAAATTATTTGTCACATAATCCACCTTTGAGGAAGTGGTAAATTTGCTTCTAGACCAAAGCTTACTATGGTATCTTGTCAAGCACTCTATTGCTTTGGGTTTTTTCTCATGTACGGCTGCCATGTGGGCTTCAAAAGCTTATGGAGTCCATGAATAAGCTGCTGGCCACACATGGTAATCAAATACTTTACCATGAAACTTTTTCTTGAAGTTGACAACCAAATCGCGCATGCATTCCCTATGTTCAGCATACATATATACCTCTTCAATTGCAGTATCAATCCCTTTTCCTGCATCAGAACAGATTGCAAGTCCAAGTGGACAGCCAATGGCTTGATGAAGCTTCTCCATGAACCAAACCCAACTTTCTGTTGTTTCAGAGTCAATAATTCCATAAGCAACAGGGTACAGCCAATTGTACCCATCAACAGCACAAGCAGTTGCTAGCTGACCTCTATACTTTCCCGTCAAATGAGTACTATCAATTGCCAAGTAAGGCCGACAACCAGCCAAAAATCCATCACACAAAGGCTTGAATCCAACAAACATCTTCACAAACCTATTTTTTCCTTTGTACTCCATGTGATCAATGGCCACAATGCTTCCTGGAGATCTCTTTTCAACTCCAGCTTTCCAAGCATATAACTTATCAAATGAATCATCCCAATTGCCAAATAGCCTCTTTGATGCTAGATCTCTTCCACGGTAAACTTTGTCGTAACGGATCCAAATCTTGTACTTGTCATGCAGCCTCCTTCGTAGCTCCATTAACATCACACTAGGATCTTCTTTTACCCAATCAATCACCTTGGAACATATCCAAGAGTTTGAAGCAGCCTTCGGGTTATCACTTTTTCTTGTGCTGTGACAATTATGTTCTTCATCATGGATTTTCACCTACATATACAAATCATATATCAATCAGTACTAATTCATTTTGATGTAATACATCAATTCAAGTAGCATAACATATATACATACCTCCATAGTGACACCGTCATCAATTGTACCCACATGTATTCTCCATGTACACCCTTTTTGTGCACATTTAGCTCTAAATCGAGTAGGTTCAGATTTTTCAATATTGTATTCAAATTCACGCTTAATAGAGTACTAAGAAATTGCCAATCTAAACACTTCAGTATTCGGGTATATTGTGCCCACAGCCATGGGTGGGTTTTCCATGTCATGTGCTACATCCAGAGGAGCATCATCCAGCATAGCATCTTCTGTAATCCACTCCTCATCATCACTGCTGTCCTCTACACCGTCCACATAAACTACAACATTATCAACCTCATCCTCGCCACTATCAGAATCAAAGCAAGCACTACAAATTGAGTATTGATCTTCCTCATCAACACCTACATGTTCATATTCCTCGTGTGGATTTGCAAGATATGTATCTGTCGGTTCTTCTATTTCATCACTAACATTACTTGGATGACTAGGCAATGCTAGAGAAGGTGTTGCATGTGAAGGAGTACATGGCATGTCGGCATCTAACTCAACCCTTTTATCATGTGGATTTAAAACTTTCAGTGCTACTTTTCCATGTCTAGCTTGCTTAAAACACTCAAACAGTGTCATCAGTTCTTCATCATTAGCGACAAGTTTGTATTTTTCATGAACACTGTCAAAATATTCTGCAATGATAGTTTCATCATCAGACCACGCAGCCCAAGAGAATTGTGTAGAAATAGCATCAAGAAATCCCTTCATGGTAGTGATAGAATGCAAATCAATGCTCCAACTGAAAGAAAAGCCTCCACTGAAGTTACGACGACTGCTACATATCCTAACTTCTAGCACACATGTTGTTGCCTGGTCCATCCTACGGACGAACCATGACAATCATATCACAATGTGCAACTAAACATCACAAGAGAACATACCACAGACACATCAGAGAATGAACTACCTTACTGCTGGAATTCATGGTGGGGATTGATAAGATGTTGAAGAGCACATCCTCACCGGCTGTGAGGGAGGTGCCTGGAACTGGAGGTTCGGCACCTATGAGGGAGGCGACTGGAGCTCGAGGTCCAATAGTTGTAGGGGCGCTAGCTGGAGGTCCACTGGCTGGAGCTCAAGGTCCAGCAGTCGGTGCAGGAATGGCGGTGGCAGGATCCTGAGTCGCAGGGTAGGTGGTGCCGGCGAGAGCATCTGCTGCAGGGCGGACGATGGTGGGAGTAGCTGCTGCAGGGCCGGCATCGGAAGGAGCACCAGATGTAGGGCCGGCAACGGCAGGAGCACCAGATGTAGTGCCGGCGATGACGGGATGCGCAGCTGCGTGGCCAGCGGCGACGGGGTCCGCATCTGCATGGCCGACGGCGGCGGGTGCAGCAGTTAAAGGCCTCACGGCAGCGGGAGCAGCAGCTATAGGTCCAGCGGCGGCGGCGGGTAGGAGAAGATGGGGGTGGGGCGGCGGCGGCTCCGCCATGGCGACCGGGCTAGGGTTGGAACCGGGGGTGAGTTCTGCAGGGTGAAAAGGGGGGTCTTTTAACATATATTTTTACTTTATTTTATGCAGAGGGTAGTATTGGTATTTTTAGATTAACTGACAAGGGTTATTCAATCTAACAGTAGGGGTATAATGGCAGAGTAACGACGATGGCAAATTGGCAACGAAACGAGCTTGTAAGCGGTACAATAACAACGTTGGTTTGTTCGATGGCAAATGAGCAATAGCCAAGCTTGTGTATGGTAAATAAGCAATTTTCTCATGTTTTTATTCACCACATGATATGTGTTTTGCTTGGAGCGTCTTGTATGATTTGAGTGTTTGCTTTTTAGTTTGCCACAGTCATCCTTGTTGTACACACCTTTTGAGAGGGACACACATGAATCGTGATTTATTAGAATACTCTATGTGCTTCACTTATATCTTTTGAGCTAGGCAATTTTGGTCTAGTGCTTCACTTATATCTTTTTAGAGAACGGTGGTGGTTTTATTTTATAGAAATTGTTAAACTCTCATGCTTCACTTATATTATTTTGAGAGTCTTTTTAAATAGCATGGTAATTTGCTTTGGTTATAAAATTAGTCCTAATATGATAAGCATCCAAGAGGGATATAATAAAAACTTTCATATAAAGTGCATTGGATACTATGAGAAGTTTGATTCCTTATGATTGTTTTGAGATATAAAGATGGTGATATAAGAATCATGCTAGTGAGTAATTGTGAATTGGAGAAATACTTGTGTTGAGGTTTGTGATTCCTGTAGCATGCACGTGTGGAACCAACGCTTGTTACCTTTGAGGATTGTGAATCTTCCAGACGGTTAGGCGTCATGGTCTAGAGTGTCCAAGAGGAATTGTGGATCGCCGAGTGACCGAGACTATGAAGGTTTGGAAGTCACCTGAAGACTTACCATGAGTGATTGGGCAAGGTCTGTGTGACTTTAGCTCAAGGAGAATACGATGAGGACTGTGTGTCCGCGGGTTTAAATACCTAGCTGCTCCAACTAGACGTACAACTGTCACAACAGTTGGAACTGGTCTACCAAATCATCGTGTTCACCAAGCTACTAGTTCTCTTTCCTCAACCCTTTCATTTCTTCATTCATGTGTTGATGAACCTGATCGTTACTGTTTAAAGACTTTGACTGAAGACTTTCTCAATTTCCTCAATCCTATTTATTCAGTCACTTTCTCTTCAGCCAACTTATCCTATTTTCACGCTTTCTATGCTCTGTGTATGTTTCATTTCATGATAATGACTATGATATGCTCTGTTATGCTTGTACCTGAGTACTTATTTCGCTGCTAGTGTTTCGTTGCTTAGGAAATTCCTCACTTAGAATTTCCTCAATGATGAATTTGTATAAATCGCCTTTTCACCCCCCTCTAGTCGACATAACGCACTTTCAATTGGTATCAGAGCAAGGTACTCCCTTATTCTATGTGATTTTGGTGTAACCACCTAGAGTTTTGGTAATGTTGACTACAGGCATGATCAAGGTCTCGCTGGGTGTCCTACATTCCATGGGATGGACTACCCCTACTGGAAGAATAAGATGGGCATGCATCTTAAGGCAATTGACAACGATCTCTGGTGTGTTGTGGAAAATGGTGTTCCCTTTGTCACTCCTTCCGTGAACGCTGCTGATGTGAAGAGATTCAAGCAACTCAACTCTCAAGCGAAGAATATCATATGCGACCATTTGAGCAAAGGGCAGTACAGCAGAGTGAGTGCCTTGGAAACAACAAAGCTCATCTAGCATAGGTTGTCCAACGTCAACGAATGAGTCTCAACTCAATGTGACTCCCGAGTTAATGTTATTCCCAATCTCTTCAACCGCTTCAAAAGACTCGACAACGAAAATTTTCAGCAAACCTTCGATCACCTCACTGACATCTCAAATGAGCATCAAGCACTTGGTGCCACTGACATCACTGACCATGAGGAGGTGAAGAAATTGTGGAGGTCACTTGATTCCTCATTCGATAGTCTTGCACTTATGATTCAAGAACATGGAGACTACAAGTCACTAGATCCTACTGATATCCTCGAGAGGCTAAATATTTATGAGTTCCAGCTTGGTGAGAAGAGAGACCTCTATGGTACAAGCTATGGAAGATCACATGCACTGATAGCCAAGGCAGTCTCTGAACCTAAAGGTGAAGATTGTGGTAGCAGCCTTGGTGATCCTGAAGAACTAAGCTAGGAGCTAGCAATGCTCGTGAGGAAATTCCAGAAGTTCTCAAGGCATGGTCTCTTTGGAAAATCTTCAAGAAGTGATGATGTGATATCTGATTCCTCATCCCGCGATTACAAGAAGAGGACTTGCCACAAATGCAAGAAACCTGGCCACTACATTACTGATTGTCCTGAATGGGCAAAGGAATCAAAGAAGAAGACGTACAAGGATAACAGTTCTAATGACTTGAAGAAGAAGAAGAAATCTTCAAAGTCCTCTTCGTCAAAATCTTCAAAGTCTTCATCTCACAAGAAGAGGGGTTCCAAAAAGGCTTGGGCATTTATTGGCAAGGAAATGGACTCTGAAGCTGAATCTGAGGAAAATGAGGAAGGGGAGGAATCTGAGGAGTCGGACTCTAGTGTGGTGAGCCTACCCCTTGCTAGTGCTTACGTCAGCAAGTCCATCTCCAATGCTGAGAAAAATGACTTACCCGATGTCGGTGTTCTGGGAACGGGGGTCCCTAGACTTGCCTGCCTGTGGCGTGGCTCGAGTGGTGGCCCAATACGGCCCATCTTCATCAATGCAAACTCAAGACCCTCGCGAGGGGTGAAGCCTCACGGGGCGGACGATGCAAGGCTTCCTCAGGAGCGGCCTTGCCAGGCAGGCTCGCGAGGAGGTGGAGAGATCAAGGCAAGGGTACCTTGCGAGGTGCTCGTGACGCAAGCCGTGACGATCGAGACCAGGCGGGTGCCGGCCTGCACAGTGTCCTTGTTTCCTCTTTGGTGCAAAGGGGGCAAGCACAAGCGCAGAGTATTGAGGCATCAGGAAAAGGTTACCATTTCGGTGCGACGAGACCAAGACCAGCAGAGCGGCAGGATGGAGGTCACCATGGAGCCCAAGACGGTGTCATCGCTAGTGCGTTTGGCAGCCGAAGACCAACTTTAGTCAGGATAACTTGTACTAGATGTTCCCCTTCAAAATGGTCGTTGTTGGCACCCTTCCCGCTCAATATTTGGGAAGAGGACCAGGGCCTCTATATATAGAGCTAGCCACCACAGTAGAGGACATCTCATAGAGTCCCCATCAGATCGAGAGGCGATCGAACTCTCCCAAGTAGTTCATCGCACCAGCCCAAGAACACCTCTCGCGAGGCTGTTCTTCCCCTTGTACTGTTCATCATCAGCCCCTGAGGCAATCCACCACACCACACACTGGAGTAGGGTATTACACCACAACGGTGGCTAGAACCAGTATAAATCTTGTGTCTCTCGTGTTGTTCATCGTTCATCTTAGATTCTCGCGAGCCGATTGGACGTGGATTGGTAGGGGGAAGATCTTCGCACGCACCCCAGAGTTCGAACCTTAAGGGTCTGCCGGAACCCGACATCCGACATTTGGCGCGCCAGGTAGGGGTGCACCGAAATCTTCCTTCTTCCGTCCTGCGTTCCGCCGCTTTGCTGCCCCCATGTCCGGTGACACGATGGCCAACTCCGACCACTAGGCGGCATGGCCTGCCCATGCCGTGGCGCCTGCCCAAGGTGACCTCAACCCCGCACCTCAGGCAGTCTGCGCTCCACAGAGTGCTGCAGGGCGCAAGCGGCGCGGTCAAGCATCGCCTGCCCTCACTCCGCGGCAGGTGCGATCAGCAGCAAGGGCCTCAAGCCACGCTACGTCCAAAGCACCGCACACTCGACGGGAGCAGGCAAATATGAAGGCCGCGCTCACAATGGCGCGAGAACTGCTGCGGTGCAGACTGCAAGAAAGCGGTCAAAATGTGCTGCTGGAGCGCATCGCTGAGCTCCTGGATGCCGCTGCATCAGGGGCACCTCCGTTCAGCGTCCGGCTTCCACCCCAGACCCCGAGCGGATCACACTGCGGGCCTATCCGTGCCCACGTGCCCCGGGGCGCACCTCAAGGCTTCATCAACACCAGCCCGGCCGCCAGCACCGAGCGACAAGGTGCGCCGGCACCGCCCCTGGCAAGCAAGGGAATGCGCATCACTGCCTACGGCCCTGGCGGGCCGCCACCCTACCGCCCCCAAGATGGAGCTTCAAGCCGAACTGTGTGGCGCGTGGGGCACTACGGCGAGGCCTTTGGGGCAGTGACCCCGGAGGCCTATGTGCCCCACATGGTGGATCGAGAGTACGCACTGTAAGAAGACCATGGCTCATTCCTCGGGCCAGGCTGGGAGGAAGAGGCGCCAGAAGCCGAGCCCTTTCAGGAGCCTCATGGAAGCCTTGACAGTCGTGCCGGCGGTAGCAACTATCGGGTACCGCTAATTCCTGAGGAGCAAGCTTATGCTAACCATGGGTCGCAGGAGGTTCAGGTCGCTGCAGTGGATGGCTGCCCCAATACAGCAACCTCCCTCCCCTCGGGAGGAGGGCACTGGGGGCTTCAGGAGAGGGGCCGGGAGCCAGGCTCCTCCCCACGGCACGTGGAGCAAGGCGTTCTTTGGAGGTAGGCCCCTTTTCCCCATTGGCGTCGTCCTGGTTTTCGGTCGCCGTCAGTGGTGGTCAAGGGTGGTGCTAGGCGGGGCCCTCATCTGGCGATATGAAGCAAGGCCGGTACCTGTGAAGAAGGCCCAGTGCATGTGAAGCTCGCCGCCCGTGACACTCTCACGTAATAATGAGTTGGGGTTGTACATGCCCCGGAGTCTCCGGAGAGCCGCCCTCGGGCCTGGGGGGCTCCCTCCCATGCCCAGTGGCAGCACTTAGCTCCGGCGCTGGTGAGAAGACATCAAAGACTAGACTAGGTGCCGGACGCGGCCTTTTGCTTTTGCTTCCTTTTGTGCGAACAAGATTTCTCATTTCGGATCTAAGTTGAAGTCGAATTTGTGTTTGTGTATGCAGGGAGGGGTGTCTTGTCTTATTCGCATGCTTTCTCGTGTTTCGGTTTCTGTTCAAGTTGGAATTCACACCAGCTGCCTCCCTCTCGCGAGCCCCTCCTGAGTAGGGCAGGGCCCAGCATGTGCGCCCGCCGTCCCACGGTCGGCGTTCACTCTCGCCAGGCTCTCGCCACGTGGTCAAATGGGACCTTCATGAGACCCTCGGACGGATGCTGCGAGCCTACTCAAAGCTCTCCAAGACAAAGGTAAAACCACGACAACCAACTCATCGCGGAAATCATGACATCATACGGGCGGCCATCTAGCGCCGACCTCAACAACACATAGGCAACAATCTTTTTTACATCAGGGGCTTCCCCTCCCAAAATGCTCTTACAACCTTCAGGGCCACGCCCGAGTCTCTTCCTGTGCAGGATAAACAGCATGGGTGAGCGTGGGATCAATCGGACATGTCACTCACCGCATTCCCCTGGGCATCCCCAGAGGCGTCGCTGGCACCACTGTCGCTGTCGCAGGCCTCCCCATCACCGTCGTTGGCACCATCTTCACCATCGTTCACCACGTTGCCTTCCTTAGCAGCAACGATCACCCCGTCTTCATCAGAAGTGAAGGCCCGGACGAGTGCATCTACATTGTCCTCCACCCATCATGCTAGGTCGCCTCGGACAGCCTCAGGCACCGGGGCGATGGCGGCGTCGAAGTCGGAGAGGGGCTCGATGTTCTGGAGATGGGTGAAGACGCGGGAGAATGCCCGTGCGAGCAGGCCGCAGCTCCGTTCCTCTACCAGCTGGCGAGACCTCTCAGAGCGGCTCTCCAAATGCATCACCACGTCAGTGAAGAACCGGAGATTGCCGACGTAGTTGGTCACATGCGGCTCCTTAGCGGCTGCCTCACAGATGTTGCCCAAGGCCGTGTTGGCCCTTTCCCTGAGTGTCCGGAGCATGGGGCCATGCATATGCTCCAGCGTGTGTCGCTGGCGAATCTCATCCTCGTTCCGCTGCGCAACGGCCTCGACGTCATCGACCCGCCGTTGAAGACGAAGCAACTCGGTGCTAGAGGAGGCCAGCTCAGCCTGCGCCATGCCTAGGGCGGCTGCAGTGGCCTCAGCTCGCTGTGCGGCTTCGGTCAGCCTGGTTCTGAGAGCAGCATTCATGCCCGCGGCTTCGGCCTTGATCAGCTCCAGCCTCTCTTCATACTCGCGCTCAAGACCTGCGCGAGCTTCCGCCACGTGACGGTGAACCTCTTCTTGGATCCGGGCCTCCCGCGCACCGATGTCGTCCTCCGCCTGGGTGACCTAGCACTCCCCCATCTCCAACCGCTCAAGATCGAGGTTGCGGTCGGCAGCCTCCAATGTCAGCGCTTCCTTGCGCCTCCGGAGCTCCTCCTCTTCGTCGGGCGCCCCTTTCAGCGATGCAAGGGCAGCTCGGCGCAACTCCACTTGCTGCTCCAAAGAATTGCACCAGTCTTGGAGCTCCCACGCGCGCTCCTCCGCAGCTTCATGTTGCTGATCCGCCTCCTGAGCATCCTCAATGGCTCGGGAGCAGGACTCCCGAGAGGCCACCAGAGATGCCCCGACCTTGGCATTTTCAAGATCACGCTGGTGGCGCGCGAGACCAACAGCCGCCTTCAGCTTGCACCGCTCCTCGATCAGCCGCAGGCCTTCAGCTTCAAGACGCGCGTCCTCGCCCGCAAGCTCTGCACCAAGCTGGCTCACTGCATCTGTCGCCCTCTGGAGGAACTCTCGGCGGACAGCGTTGCGCTCCCGCACACGCCTGAGCACGTCGTCAACGTCATCCTTCGCCATCGGCACCGGCGGAGGACCCTGGAGTGGCTTTCCCCCTCTTGGCAGGGGGTGGGGGCTGGTGCCCCCACGATCGCCGGACGAGCCCGGCAAGGGACCTAGCCCGGCGCCGATCCAACCCCCGATGAGTAACCGAAGATCGACTTCAACCACTCGCCGCCTATGATCAGCGGAGGAGCCCGGGGCAAGCTAGTTGTGCCCAGGGAGAGCTCGCGAAGGAGGAGCGGCATGCCCGCAGGCTCAAGGCGTGCCGCAAGTCAGCCTACCTCTCCAGCCGAACTCGCGACGAGGGTGGCACGCAGGCTCGGGGCGATCAAGGCCGGCGATGGAGGTGAAGCCTGAGGAAGCAGCTCCTTGGCTGGCTCCACGGGCTCGGCAGGAGGGATCCTGAAAGGCCACGGTCAGCAAAGGGAACGGCAAACAAGGAACTATAAGAAGGAGGGACTTACTCGTCCATGGCGAAGTACTTCCTGTGTTTCAATGGGCGGCACGGGCGATCATTACCACCTGAAGCCTCCTTCCTCTTGCGAAGGGCCTCGAAATCTATGCGGAACCGGCCCAAGCTCTCGATATGAGGGCCAGCATGCGGCATAGGAGCCGAAGCATCAGGGCGATCTACACCAAGGGCGCCAGTGTGAGGGGAGCGATCAGGTGCCACCTCTTGGTGGCCTACCGAGGCCTCGGGGGCTTCAGCCTCGGGAGCCGCAGGTCGTGCCCCCTCATCAGCCACCACCTCGATATGGGCTTCGTAAGCTCCATAGGATGATGCCTCGGGAGCCCCGCGCGACATCGGCACCTCAACGTCAGGCCCCCCAGCTCCTGCCAATGCTTTCCTCCCTGCACCGACCCCTGAGGCAAGACCGGCGTGGGCGACCGGGGAAGGAGCCACAGCACGGATTCCCGCGGGGCCCCACAAGGCAAGCCGGGCACATCCCCCATTCGTCGAAACGGGGCATCTGCCTCATGAACTCGACCCTGTTTGAGCAGAGATACAAGAGGGCGCCTCCATGTCGGACGCTTCCTGGAGAGGGGTCGCCAGTCAGGACTTTCAGCACCTTCCTCAGCATTTCAGGCGCAAGATCCCCTTCCTGGAGCCTCATGCGGTCCTGACGCCCAGAAAAGGCCCATATTGGACGGGAATGGCGCTGGAGAGGAGCGATGTGGCGCTAGAGGAACTCCTTCCCCACCTGAGGCGCCATCACGCTAAGCATCCTCAACCTCTCGAAGAGATGCCAGGCAAAAGCAAGCTAGGGGCTCGTGAGCTCCTCGTGACCCCAGCCGGGATTGGGAATAGCAGGCAATGTCGGATGCGCGAGCAGGGGGCTGGGCACCCCAACGTCCACATACATCCATTGCTCCCAGAACCCGCTCGCAGAAGATGGGAGACCAAAATCGATCCCCAAGGCGGCCGTCTTTGGCACGGCCTGGAAGCTCACGCATCCCAAACATTGGGAAGGACCAGTCAGGCGCAGAGAGAAGAAGTGGCACAGAAGAGCAACGGAAGGAGAAATCCCCACCATGGCCTTACGTTGATTCTTTCGCCAATATTTTTTATTAATTCCAAAAACGTGTCTCCGTGGATTTTCAGGTCATTCCAAGAAAAAATAAAAAACATGGCAATTATGCTGAAAACAGCGTTAGTCCAGGTTAGTTCCATTCAAATCATGCAAGTTAGAGTCCAAAACAAGGGCAAAAGTGTTTGGAAAAGTAGATACGTTGGAGACGTATCATCCTCCCACGCCCCGCCTGTCGATCGCGTGACTACATGATGTTTGATTTACAAGTGAAGAACATTGTGTGCTGCCTTGAAGACTTCAACAACGGCATCCCGGAGGACGACAACGACAAGGACGGCACGGCACGCTGCCTCCGCCGCCGCCGGAAATAGTTTTTTTTCTTGGGTTTAATACTGTATCTCGATCGTAAACGTTTTAGTTAGAACACCCGTATGCAAATCGACAGCTTCCCCAGGAAGCCAAAGGAAAATGTGCCGAGCAGGATTTGTGCAGCTCTTGATCGCAAACGTTTTAGACATAACACCCATATGCAAAGCGAGACCTGGATTTGTGCATCTCTTCAACGCAAACGGTTATTTTGGATGAGCCATGTGCAACCACTTAAAAACAATTTGGTAAGATTTGCATCTTTCATATTTGGTATGTTGCCATTTGTCAAACTTGAAAGATTGACATTTGTTGATCTAGTAACATTGCCACTTGTCAACCTGGTAACACTGCAATTTGTCAAAATATGCAGCTAAAAATCACTAGCACTATCTAATTTTTGCAACTAAAATTCAGTAATTAAGCCTAGATTTCATTCATAGATTAAGCAGTTGTGCTTAATTTATACAAACAGTTCAACTCGATAGCTTAACCGACCAAACTTTTCCCCAATTGTTGCCAACCACGTTCTGAAATAGCTAGTTCTACTTTATATACTAGCTAATTTTAAGTACGTTGTACAGTTTCACCACATCTATAGTCAGATGAACTTAACAAAATAGCCCCTAAATACTACTACGAAGGGGCTTTGTACTACTTCCGACGGCCTCTCCTCTGCCGAGCATGCTCAGTAAGAGGTAGAGGAGGAGGAGCCTATCGACAAGCTGGACAACTGCAATACGGTGCCTGCTGCTGCTGCAACTTGAGCGACGCTCACCTCGAACACCCTCTGCCGCTCCAAACGACCCCTCTCAAAGCGGTGGTTCTCCTCATAGATCTCCTGATTCCTCGCCATGGAGGAGGCGTGTGTCACGGCCATGGCGGTGGTAAGGCTCTTTGCATGCTCGATGAGGCGCTCCTCCTCCTCTCGCAGGAACTCGGTGTAGCGCACAAGGTCGCTGACGCACGTGCCGGCATCCACCTCTGCCTCCTGCCTTCGGACGACGATGGCGGAGCGGGTGATGACCCCGGCGGTCGACGGTGGGATGGCGGCCACGGCGGCCGATGATGGGGTGGTGGCCACGACCACCATCTCCCGCCTTCGGGCCACGGTGGTGGAGCGGGTGATGGCCACGGTGGCCGGCAGTGGAGTGGCGGCCACGACGGCCGCCTCCCACCTTTGGGCCGCGGCAGCAAAGCGTGCGATGGCCCTGGCTTTCGACGGTGGTGTGGCGGCAACGGAGGCCGGCAACACCTGCCGCCAGGCACCGGCGGCGGAGCGTGTGGTAGGTGTTCCGCGCAAACCCAACAGGGATGCCACGTGCACTACACTACGCCATGGACTACGCCGCCGCCGCGTTGTAGCCTCCCAGCTGGAGCTGTCGTCTGATGACGGCGGAGTGGCTAAGTGACCACGACGGACCGGTGCCATTGGCGATTGTGGGAGAAGCTGACGAGATAAGCTACAGGGAGGGAGGGGAAAAGCAACGTAGGACTCGCTGGCCGTGAGGGTTTTTATAGCAGGCCGGTAAGCATTGGGATTTTTGGGGATTTCACCCAGTCGGGCGGGAAGCTTGCGTGGGAACCTGCGAGGTTGCGCGGGAATAGGATCACTGACGATTCATTGGCGCCACCATTTGGCAAAAGAATGCTCCCGCGCGCTGCGCAAGCTTGCGCTGTAATCCGTCTGCGGCAGCAGGGTGACAAGATATGCAAGAGGAGGACGAAAGGCCACGTACACATATGGTTAATAAAAAAATGTTTGCGATTGAATTACCTACTATACACCTGTCCTGGTTTATAAGTAGGATTTAATTAATAAAATACGAATGCATGTCATCAAAGATTATGTAGCTGGATTCGTATTTGAACGTAGTTTCCAATTATATAATTTTTATAACATGCATTAACATTTTGTTAGTTAAATTTGAGGGCAAAGTATGGCACATAATATAAAGGGGACTATAGACCAAGACGGTGGTAGTAACACATGGCCGCTCTCTACGCAGCGAGGCAAGTGTCGGCCGGCTTGTAGGCGACGATTTCCTGCGTGTTCAACTGCTCTATGCGTGTGGTTACTTGCGGTTGAGGCGCTCGCCATGCGCTCTACTCGCGTCCCACCGCGCGCTTTGCTCTCGCGTCCCTCAGGGTGCTTTACCCTCGTCCCTCCATGCGCATTGCCAGTGTTTGGGGCTGGCGCACGATCACGCGCGTTCGTGTGCATGCGGTTGCGTGGGCCGTGGCTCGACAATGTAGTTACCTGATGATAAAACTGCCATGTGGACGCGCCGAGAATCCAGGCCACCTAGCCCCCTTTTATTCCTGATGCCATTTACCTTCATCTCTCGCGTCACACGACACAATAAGCACCTCCACGACAACACATACAGAGAGGACATCCAGCGGTTTCAATGGTGATCCCGTGGCCCCAATGGCGCTCCCAGCGGCCGACAACGACAATGGCGGGCAGTTCACCATGCATCACGTAGGGGACACCCACGTGAGGGGTAAGGCCCTCTCGGTGCTGTACACGAACGATCCGGTGTCAATGGAGAGCTCCATCCAAACTATGGAGCAGTTCCTTGCCGAGGACAAGTACCAAGTGGTCGGCTTCGACCTCGAGTACACCATCGGTCATGCCGGGCACGATCAAAAGGTTGTCGTCGCCTAGTTGTGCATGCGACATGACGTCCTCGTCTACCACTACCACCTGGCCACAAGGCCTTGCGAGCATTTCTCCATGTTTATCAACAACTCCGACTACAATTTCGCAGCGGTGGACACCACCAACGATCTAAAAGTGCTCAAGGTTTCGGGCTTGAAATGCCAGAATCTTGTCAACATCCAGGACCACTACAAGGTCTGGGGCAGCAGCAAGAACAAACTGAACTCCCTGGTTGACCTCGCCTCGGCCATCATCGACCCCTACAACATGAAGATGAAGGATGAGAGCAAGAAGTACAAGGACGCCTGGCACAGTGTTTGGCATGAGAGACTGGATGAACAACATGTCAAGTACGTGGCCAAGGACGCGTACACAAGCTACGAGATGTACAAGGGGACCGTTGACATGAGGAAGTGTCTTCTTCATGCCCCAGCCGAGGGATCGAGCCATAGAGCAGTGGCGGGAGCGTCACAAGAAGTAGATGACCAGACGATCATTTCTCCTACTTTAGAATGCATGCAATTGTTTATTGAGGTGTGTGCGAATGATCTCTATAGTCACTTATGTAATTGGATGTTTGTATTATATACATGTTATTCTTCTGTAGACAGGGCAAATCACAGGGCTTATTACCAGCAATCGTCTGTGTTATTATTAGTCTTTGCACACATTTCTGATAACAGACCTGTTTGCCGTGTATCACACACATATCGTTCAGTTGAACCGTTTCCATTGCGTTGCGGAATAAAGGCTGCAAAGAGGGATCTATAGCAGCAAGGTCTATCAAGGTCTTTGTTTTGTATTTTTTGACATTTCTTGTTTTTTGAACACATGTTGATTGGCTTGAAGAAGGTCTATGTCGTTACTTTTTGATAATTGTTTATACGCAAGCAACTAGTTTGCATTTTTCAAAGTTTTTTCTACAAACAGAATCGCACACGAACTTACTATAGTAACCGTCTGTTTTATAATTTCTCCTCGCAAACAGTTCATCTGAGTGGGCTGTTTGCTGCGTATCACCCACATCTGGTTTACACGAATTGTTTGTGTTCTTTTGGCTGATCGCAAATGCCGCATATCACACACATCTTGTTAAGATGAACCATTTCCGTTCTCTTGCCTAATGGAAAATAGTTTGTTCGAGTGAACCGTATGCTTTATATCACACTCACCTTGATCTGGCTGACCGTTTCTGTTGCATTCCCTAATAGCACACAGTTCATCGGAGTGAATTGTATGTTGTACATCGCACACATATTGATATGGCTCCCCGTTTCAGTTGTTCTTCATCATCGCAAATGGTTCTGCTGGATCAACCGTATGCCCAGCATCGCACACGCATGTAAAATCTGAACCGTGTTTGATGTGTCCGCCATCGCAAACGTTTTACACCTTTTTTGGTGGGGTTTTTACACCACTGTTTGCGATTATTACATCACACACAGTTTCCTCGAAGGGTCTCTGGTCGTAGTGTCGCGTTAGCAGCATCCTGCAGTGGTGTGTGCATGTAGTTCAAATTTGAATTATGCACATAAATGCATGGAAAACTCAATTAATGCATTAAAATGTCCAAACAAACCCCGAAAAATCCCAAAAATTGACACAACACTCCTATTGTTCTACGTTGACACTAGAAAAAATTTGAAAGCAATAAGAGGCAGCGGATATCATTTCGTCCCCAAAGGTGAGACGTTCCCTACCGAGACCATCAAGCTTGTTGTGAGAAGCTCTAGTTCGTGAGAAGCTTATACCCAAACCTATCCCAAATGGGACAAAAAGTTTACCACGACATTTTGATGTTGTCCCATGATAGCGTGCCAAGTTTCATGAATTTCAGACGAGTTTTGGATTTATTAGAATGTTAAAACAAGGAATCTCAATGTTTGCGGCCGAGTGAAGGTGGTAGGGTGTTTGACATTCATTCCCATTTCTTGCATTGGACCTAAGCATGCAACCATGGACACAGATTTGAACTTTCAACCAATTTATATGCATTAAAGCATGTGCCTGTAGTTCAAATTTGAAATATGCACATAAATGCATCAAAAACTTAATTGATACATAAAAACGTCGAAACGAACCCCGAAAAATTGACACAACACTCCTGTTGTTCTATGTTGACACTAGAAAAATTTTGAAAGCAATAAGAGGTAGCGGATATCGTTTCGTCCCCAAAGGTGGGAGGTTCCCTACCAAAACCATCAGGCTAGTTGTGAGAAGCTCTGGTTTGTGAGAAGAATATCCCCAAACCTGCCCCAAATGGCACAAAAAATTTACCACGGCATGTTGATGCCGCTCCATGATAGCATGCCAAATTACATGAATTTTAGATGAGTTTTGGTTTTACTATAATTTAAAAACCAGGTATCTCAATGTTTGCGGCTGAGTGACGGTGGCAGGGTGTTTGACATTCATTCTCATTTCTTGCATGGGACCTAAGCATGCAACCTAGGACACAAATTTGAATTTTCAACTCATTTATATGCATTAGATCATGTGCATGTAGTTCAAATTTGAATTATGCACATGAATGCATAGAAAACTCAGTTAATGTATAAAAATGTCCAAGCGAACCCCGAAAAATCCCCCAAGGTGGCACATACCTGATACCTCCATTTTGCATCATGCTTTTATATCGATATTTCTTGCATTATGGGCTGTTATTTCACGTTATGTCATAATACTTATGCCTATTCTCTCTTATTTTACAAGGTTTACATGAAGAGGGAGAATGCCTGGGCTGGAAAGGAGCAAATATTAGAGACCTATTCTGCACAACTCCAAAAGTCCTGAAACTCCACAAAAGTCATTTTTGGAATTAATAAAAAATACTGAGCGGAAGAAATACCAGAGGGGGGCCACCCACCGTCCACGAGGGTGGGGGCGCGCCCTACCCCCCTGGGCGCGCCCCCTACCTCATGGGCCCCTTGGCAGCCCTCCGGTGACCATCTTCTACTATATGAAGTCTTTTACCCTGGAAAAAATGATAAGCAATCTTTTGGGACGAAACACCGCCGCCACGAGGCGGAACCTTGGCGGAACCAATCTAGGGCTCCGGCGGAGCTGTTCTGCCGGGAAAACTTCCCTTCGGGAGGGGGAAATCATCACCATCGATCCTCTCATGGGGAGGGGGTCAATCTCCATCAACATCTTCACCAGCACATCTCCTCTCAAACCCTAGCTCATCTCTTGTATCCAATCTTTGTCCCAAAACCTCAGATTGCACTACAAAAAAAGACACATCCGTGACATTTTGGGCCGAACGAAAAAAAATTGTCATATATATGACACTTCTATGACGATAATTGTGACAAAACCCAGTATCATCATAGATGTGGTGGGCTCCTACTTCTATGACAAAAAATCATGACATAAAATGGGCTTTTAGTCCTGGGCGGGCCGGAGACGTAGCTGCATGACATTCTTTGGGCCATCCATGACGGAAAAAACCGTGGTAGAAGCGAGGGCGAGGAAAATTTTGGGAAGTTCCCGGTTACGGTGGGTGGTCGGGGGCCAAGCGATGCGCGTTTCTCTCGTACACGTACGTGCGTGTGTGCGAGGCGTTGGCTCTAACTGAACCCGAGCGAGGCGTTGGGCTCTAACTGAACCCGAGCAATTGCACTGCAGGCTACGTGTTACTGAACCCGAGCGATCGATCGATGGCTGTTAACTGAACCCGATCGAGCAATTCCTTCGCTACTGCTGCTAACTGAAGCCGGTCGATTGGATGAATAGTGAGCGTTGCGGGGGGTTTGGATGAACAGTAAGCGGTGGTGTTGCCTCTAGATGAACAGGACCCCGTGGGTGGAGGGCTGGATGAACAGTAGACGGTGGAGGAGTGCCCGTGGAGGGGTGGTTGAACAGGACCCCGTGGTGTGGAGGGCTGGATGAACAGTAGACGGTGGAGGGGTGCCCGTGGAGGGGTGGTTGAACAGTAGCCGGTGGAGTAGCGCATGGTGGAGGCTGGATGAACAAGAACCCGTGGAGGCTGGAGGAGGTCGACGGTAGCCCGTGGAGGCTGGAGGAGGTCGATGGTGGAGATAAACAGTATCCCGTGGAGTCCCGTTTTGCGGTACGCCACACCCCTCCCGATGAACAAGACCCGCGTTTCGACCGTAGGAGGTCCGTTTCGTCCATTTTGCGGTACGCCACACCCCTCCCGATCAATAGGACCCCCGTTTCGACCGTAGGAGGTCCGTTTCCTCCGTTTTGCGGTACGCCACACCCCTCCCGATCAACAGGACCCCCGTTTCGATCGTAGGAGGTCTGTTTCCTCTGTTTTGAGGTACACCACACCCCTCCCGATCAACAGGACCCCGTTCTGAACGTAGGAGGTCTGTTTCCTCCGTTCTGCGGTACGCCAGGCCTCGTTTCCATCGACTGTTCCGTCCAAGCCCTCCCGATGAAAACGACCACGCATTCCGTTCCGACCCAGCCGGTTGGCTCCCACGCGTTCCATTGCCTCCCGATGAACACGACGCATTCAGTTGCCTCCCCATGAACATGACACATTCTGTTGCCTCCCCATGAACACGACGCATTCTGGTGCCTCCCCACGAACACGACGACGACGTTGTTTCTCCGTTCCGACCCAGCCACGTACATGAGCCCTGGCCGTACGTATGCGCGAGTAGGCGTTTGAGACCCCGCCCGTATGTACGTACGTGGCCGTATTTTATTTCTTGCACCCTAGCTGTTGTACGTACGTCTACATGCTACATGTGCGCCTCTACTACGACACGTGTGCGCCTCTACTACGACACGTGCGTGCCTCTACATCGACCAGTATGTACGTACACGTTCGCGACCAGAATGACAATGCTACGTACGCTTTGACCAGGTGGGTCCCGACTGTCAGGCACTTCCTTGCCTGCGAAGATGTAGCTGGTGGTCCCAGCAGTCAGGGGGGCGAATCGTTTTTTTTTTTGCCCGGACGCACTTCCTTGCATGCAAAGATGTAGCTTGTGGGTCCCAACAGTCAGGGGGCGAATCGTTTTTTTTTCAGACACACTTCCTTGCGTGCGAAGATGTAGCTGGTGGGTCCCAGCAATCAGGGGGGCGAATCGGGTTTTTTTGCGCGGATGCACTTCCTTGCATGCAAAGATGTAGCTGGTGGGTCCCAGCAGTCAGGGGGAAACATTTTTTTTGCAAAATACGGTGGCCCGTCCGGTGGGTCCTCGTTGTCAGGTGGAGGAATCATTATTTGCGCGTAATAAGGAGGAACTTCCTTGCTGCGGCCGTGGACCCAGCTGTCAGCCTCTCCATGTACAGTCCACGTCCGATGGAAGTTGTTCCTTGACCACATTGACCACGCCGCGCCGAGAGCACCACGACGGTGGACGACGGCGAGGCCTAGGAAGGGGACGACTCAGAGCCAGAGAAGACGCATCAGTGGATGCCCACGCGAAGAGGAGTACGAGGGTTCACTGGTTCGGCTGCGGTGTGAGGCTGTTGTCGCCGCAGAATAACAGGGGGTGTGGGTGAGTAGAGGGATGGCCTGGCCAGCGGTGGGAGTAGTAGGAGGCAGTGAGGCCTCCACAGCATCACAGCCGGCCACGGGAGGCAGGAGCACGCGGCATGATCGGCGCTGGTTTGGGCGGCTGGAGCAAGAAGACGAGAGGTTGAAGAAGCACTACGGCCATTGGATGAACATCGTACGGTAACAGGAGCTAGAATCGTTCATATTGACTAAGTTGAAAAAACCCTCCGTCCCCGTCAACTTGGTAGGCCCACAAGTCAGCCTCCCACTATGCTGGATTCCAGCTGGCAGGGGGAGTATTCATTTTTTTATGCGTAATAAGGAGGCACTTCCTTCCGTGCGAAGATAGCTGGTGGGTTCAACATGTCAGCGGGGGGCACATTTTTTTCGTGAAATACAGAGGCCCTTCTGGTGGGTCCCAGATGTCAGGTGGAGGAATCATTATTTTGCGCGTAATAAGGAGGCATTTCCTTGTGTGCGGCCGTGGACCCAGCTGTCAGCCTCTCCACGCACAGTCTACTTACGATGGTGTCGTTCGTTGACCACGCTGCGCCGAGCGCGTCCAAGGTGGTGGACTACGGCGAGGCCCCGGACAGCAACGAGCTGGAGATGGGAAGACGCGGGAGTAGAGTCGCTGACGGAGAGGTGTACAAGGGTTAACTAGTTCTAGTGCGGTGTGGTTCGGCAGTCGGTGGAGAAGAACAGGAGGTGTAGAGGGGTGGAGGGATGGCCTGGCCAACGGTGGAGTAGCGCTTCATAGCGAAGCGTGCTAAGCAGAGCTGCTAGCAGCAGGAGGTGGCAGGTGGTCCCGGCGGCACTGGAGGAAGAAGACGAGAGATTGAAGATGGATGCCGGTCGTTGGATGTAAATCCAATGGCTAACATGTCAGAATAATTTGTTGACTAAATTGACAATGACTTGCATTGGCTTCGACCTATTGGCCCACATTTCAGCCTCCAAAAATGTGGCACGTATTGAACCCATTTTTTCAGAATTTACAGTCTTTTTTTTGCGCGGTAGAATTTATAGTCAATTTGATCTTTTTTTTGAATTACAGCCATTAGCCAGGCTGGGTGAACAAATAATGTAGCGTCCATGCGGCCCATTTATTTTATTTCCTAAAAAATTACAGGCCATTTGCACTTTCTCGAAATACACAATTTTGCTGGGCTGATTCTATTTATAATGTTGGGTTGGGCCAGCAATGTTATCAAAAAATAAAAAGGGGTTGAGCATTTTGTTATAAATTAATTTAAATAATAAGTGATATTATTACATTCGTCCTTAAATCTTACCAAGCTTTTGTACACAATCACTAGGATTTTCGTGCCAAAACAATCCAGGATTTTATTTGTTAAGAGATTATTTTTATAAGTTAATAAGATGTGGGATATTGTTTTCTTACAAATGTAAGTATTTGTTAAATATATGATGACAATAAAATTAATATATAATAACATGTAAAATAATTTAAATATATATAATATAGTCAACATAAGTTGGACCTCGCGTTCCTATTCTTATATAGAAAAATAGAACAGACCTCTGCGTTTTCTTTAAAAAAATACATAAATTGGGCTGCCAAAAATAAAACCTCGGATGGGAGGTCCATAGGCCGGTCGATACATGACGGCCCTAAGAAAATACAAACAGGCATATGGACCTCCCATCCGAGGTCGTGGGCTGCGCATGTTAAAAATGAAAGCCTAGATGGGGCAGCCCAAAACCACGTCCAACACTTGCCAAAACTTCGTCCCTCATTTTCTCTGTGTTTCGCACACTCGACATTGTGTGGGCATTTTGACTGTGTGTCATATGAAGATGTGCTATGCATGAATATTGATCAGCATGATGTTAACTGGCTGGTAGTTCCATTTTCCACCATGAATAAAACTTCCAACATGATGTTAACCCTGTTTGAAAAGGCCGTGTTAATATAAATGCTCTGCCTCTGAAAGTTGCAGTTTCTTATCTGAAACTGAACTTGCAGTTTCTTATCTGAAACTGAAACTTGCAGTTTCTTCTCTGAGAATCACATTGTATGCACTTTTATACTCCTATGAAACTACATTTTTTTAAGTGCTAAAAATAGATCTCTAGAATTCATAAAATACTTCATATGCTCAATACTGCAAATCTGAAATTCAAAAAACATTCATATCTGAAAGTACTCTCAAAATACACAACACAAAACACAATTCACAACCTGCAAATACTGACAACCCTAAGCTCCTCCTAACAATTCACAACCTGCCCGACTATTGGGCTGGGGGGAGGGGGGCAGCCCCCTCCTATTCCTCGGTGGCAGACAGCCGCCCCGTGAGATGATGTGAATGGTGAGGGAGACGATGGCAGGGAAGCGTCGTCGGGCCAACTGCTTTTCTCCTCTTGCAGTTGGGTTCGGTCGACGAAGACTCCACCGGCTCGCTCTGGCAGGACACCCTCACAAATGGCACCCTGTAGATGCTCGATCCTTCAATCTCTGGTGGATGCTCCATCTGGGATCGATACTCCCACCACCGCTCCCTCACGATCGGATTCGGTGAATCTGTTTGCTCCATGGCCCAGAGGAGCAGCTCTATGTACTCCGGCACGACTCCCTCTGGGAGTATCACCGCCTTTTCACTCTGTTGCAGATATTTGGCCATGGATGTCACCGTCGCCGCTAGTTGGTCCTTGTTGTCAAACCAAGACTGTATCTCCAACATCCTAGCTAGCTTCACGGGGTCGTCGTCTGCGATCCTCACGTATCGGTTGTACTCCTCCATCGATCTACTTCTCCACAGCACCTTCACTCGCCGGTGGTGGTTTTTGAATGGAAGAGGAGAGGAGCAGCGCTGGTTTTGGATTAGAACGGGGGAGGAGCGACGCTGGTTTTGGACTGGAACAGGAGAGGAGGGGCGGTCGTTTTGAAATGGAAGAGGAGAGGAGTGGCGCTGGATTTAGATTGGAACAGGAGAGGAGCGGCAGTGGTTTAAGAGGAGAAGAGTGGAAGAGCGGCGCTGGTCTTGGAAGTATTTTTTTGTTGTTTTGCGTATTTTGGGTCAAAGTTTGACCACGTACTGTATTTGACAAGCAAAATGTGAATGCATGTCACCAAAAATTGTATCGTTTGGTTCGTATCTGAATGTACTTTCAAATTATATTATTTTTGCAACGTATAACATATATTTTATGTGCGAAAATCATGGTCAATTATGACCAGAATAAAAGGGAGACTAGTTAATGTGGGGTCTCTTTCTTAATTGAAGGGTAAATTGATTTTGATTTTGATCCAGTCACAGCGCGCCGGCCCTCTCGTCCAATCCTAAATCGCTGTCGCACGCTCCTCTCCCTCTTCTCCATTGCAAAACCACCTCCTCTCCTCTCCATCATCTCCATTCCAAAACCACCATCTCGCCTCTCCCTCTTCTGATCTTCTCCATTGCAAAACCACCTCCTCTCCTCTCCATCATCTCCATTCCAAAACCGCCTCCTCTCCTCTCCATCATATCCATTCCAAAACCACCGTCTCGTC
Source organism: Triticum dicoccoides (assembly GCF_002162155.2). Classification (NCBI taxonomy): domain Eukaryota; kingdom Viridiplantae; phylum Streptophyta; class Magnoliopsida; order Poales; family Poaceae; genus Triticum; species Triticum dicoccoides. The sequence continues at coordinate 358,971,627 of NC_041383.1, forward strand.
TCTCCCTCTTCTGATCTTATCCATTGCAAAACCACCTCCTCTCCTCTCCATCATCTCCATTCCAAAACCATCGTCTCGCCTCTCCCTCTTCTCTATTGCAAGACCACCGTCTCTCCTCCCATCTTCCAAAGCTAGCACCGAACCACTTAGAAGGACATCTATGGAGAGGATACAGCAGCGAATCAGGCAGATCGCCGGCGGCGACCAGGCAAAGTTAGCTAGGTTGAAGGAGATCCTTAGTTGGTTTGACAATGAGTGGGAGATTTTGAGGACGGTGCGGGCCATGTGGCAATGTATGTGAAAGAGCGAGATGGCGGCGATGAGGGAGGTGATGTACATGTACTCCTCGGCGGCAGTCATGCCGCAGTCCTCCGAGTTCATTGAGTATCTCCTCTAGGTGATGGAGCAGACAGATTCGCCCGAGGCGACAGTCAGGCGGAGGTGGTGGGCGTATAGGTCGAAGGTCGAGCACCCAGAGGATAACGAATCGATCGAGTATGGTGTGTCGTTCGTGAGAGTGCAGAGCCAGCCGGAGCCACAGTAGTATTCGTTCTCCCATCGCAAGAGGAGGCCGGATGGCGCGACATCGCTTCCCAGCCATTCTCCACGGTTCCCTTGACGCTCGCCTCATTTCAACGGCGGCGGTCGGGTTTAAGGTAAGCTTCACACTAACCTAACTTCCACCTGCTCATGCTTACAATCAGTGTGACAGCTAATGAAAATCATGCTTACAATCAGTCTCCGAGTACTACGCCAATCACCCTAAAATAGCTCTGGACCTTTGGGTCAAAGTTGTGACACAGTGTACAAATAAATAAAAATAGATTGGTGCTTCTTTCAGAAAAGAGTACTCCCTAGAAAACTGCCAATATAAGCTACTACTATTTGGTTAGAGGATTTGCTGCCGAGAAAGATCCGTCCACAGATAGCGCCACACATCCCACTGGTGGTGGTGGATGCCAATACGTGCACGCAGCATGGTTGGTGTTGGTAATTTTTACTTGGCACACCTCGCACTCTGCATATATGCCAGTTCCATACATACATTTGTGCAGTTCCACCAAAATGCAGCTGAATAACCCTGTTTGCACAGATAATGAAAAAGCGTGATTACATTATAGTGGCACTAGTTGATGAAACACACAAAATAAATAGAAGAAAATATTGTGATAGTATCATAGTATCCCATGCTGCGAGGGTGAGATGGGCCCTGCGACGCCTCATACGGTACGCCTCATACTGGACATCGTCCCAAGTCTCCCAGATACACCTTCTGCCAGTGATGAACATCAGTGTATAGCGGTAGTACAAGGAGGCACCTTGAGACATTCAAATCTCTATTTTTGTACATATCAACTAAAATTAAGCACCCCAGTTTGCAGAAACGCTTAAACATTAACAATGGGACTAGTTGATGAAACATACATTAACAAAGAGAAGCACTTTCTTTATCTACATTGGAAATGAAATGATAGAGATGACACTCGCTCTATTTTAACTGTATTATTACTTCATTTTATCAGTGACACTAGGGTCGAGCAGGTGGCAAACGATGTGTACCGTGCGTCGAAAGGATGGAGGCCAGGGGTGCTTAGACTGGGATGCTGAAGCTGGCTCTTTCAGTCACCAACATGGATGATTCAATTCATGGGACCTTTTGGTGCAGTTCACCTAAAATGAAGCAATGTCCCGTGAACTAGCAGCTTCTTCTTCAATTGTTTTAAGAAAAGGGCCCCAGCCCCGGTTCCATTTCCATCAGAAAACGAAACCCACGGAGCTTCTTCTTCATTAGTTGCAATAAAATTGAGCAACATCAAGGTTGGTTGTGAAGCTCCTGGAATGCTCAACTATAATTTGGATATCATTTGTGCAGTTCAACTAAGATCGAGCGTGAAATGTATATCTTTGTTTGCACAAAAAAGGTGGAAAGGAGGGTGACTAACAAGTGATGAAACCTGCATCAAATGAAAAGAAGCATGTTCCTTATCTGAATGGCAATCCTACAAGGACAGTAGAAATTTCTAAAGCAGTGGCATTGCTAGATATTAGTGTGGGCATTAGGATTAACTATGACAACCGTTAAATATGACATTACTTTGGGCACGGGAGAGTAGGCGGACCAAGAAAGTTGCATTTCTAACGAAAAGAACCAACTTATCTTAATGGGAAATTTTAGCAGGACATGTAAAGAAGTGCCATTGATTCATATTACTGGAGGCATTACATTGAAAACAACATTGGTTTAACGTGTCCTTACTTTTAACAGTGCGACTGCTACATTTTACCAGTGGCATTACATAAGAGTGGCTCGGGGCAACAAACATTAGAACAGGATATCTGGGTTGGTCCCATTTTTGTTCGGTATAGCCACCTTATACTCTGTGAAGCTAGCAAATCTAGTGCTGGACTTACTCTGTTGGCTTGTCCCCCAGTCCCCACTTTCTTTCCTTTTTCAACCAATAGATCGGGTTTATATTGAGTTTGTACTGCGTTTCCCTTTATTTCCCTATTAGACCTAGAGACCAGTTGGATAGCCAGTCTCTGCTACTTTTCGCCCCCATTATTTCCTCTTTCGACCAAGTCCTAGATTCAGGTAACAAATCCTCCCCCACCCTCCACCCCCTTTCTTCCTTGTTTGAACCAAGTAGTACTAGATTCGAGTGCATGAACTAGTTTTACCTCTTAAACGTAAAAAAAATTAGGTGGTTTTTGAACAGTCGATCGATCCTATCTATGATGGGGCCTGAGAAATAGTAAAAGATACAAATGCAGCGATGTCAGGAGCTCGGGAAGTAGAGCAAGGCCGGTTTCGAAGGAATTTATACCTGATGGTCGCCGGGATGTCGCTAGGTGGGTGGCGGGAGGCCGGATCTGCCCACACTACGGCAGCGAGGAAGAAGGGGTCGGAGGCCCTCCCTTGCCAGCAGTGCTTGGGAGAGAACAGCAAGGCAGGCTGATCGGGACGTGCCCAGCAGTGGGTAAGAGCCGTCGCCGAGGACGACCGCATGAATGTTTCACCTTCTCACCTTCCCCCGCGGAGAGGATCCGGCTGGATCTGTGACCAGCGGTGAGCAGAGAGAGAGAGAGAGAGTGGCCACCGGTGTCGTGTTTAGATCTGGAGAGGCCGAGACAGTGTGAAGAGGGCAACACTAGCAAGCAAGCGCGGAGGCTCCTGCCTATATAGTGGAGTAGTACTAGTTTTCTTTTGTCTAGCGGAGCCGGCTTGACCTCGTCAATGACTGTCGAGAAGTCTTCATGCACGTGGCCCGAAGGCGCAGTTGTCGTCATTTTGATCTGAAGCGCCGGATTATAACATATAACAAGAAAAAATGCCACATGACAAGAAATCATAACCTCACTGCCCAAAGGAGACAACATGAATCCCGACGGACAAACTAGACGAGGAACAAAGCTCAAATTAAAGATAAACTCATAGAAAAGGAGTCCATCGATAGATGTCCTAATTAACATAGCCGGCTTGACCTAGATAGCAGCCGAGTAGTCACTATTCGTGCATGTGCCCCCAATGACTAGCCCAACTCAGTTGTCGCTGTTTAACCCTCGCAGTGATCTGAAGCACATGACACCTAATTTTGCGAGATGACAAGAAACCTTTTTTTAGATTTCTCACCACAACTACAGCCATGTACAATACAGCCTGCACGATATGTAGACGATAGCCAATCCAGGCGTGTCTGCTGGAGTCTGGTCACATGCATGGACGAACTGATCTTCCATGTCTTGCAGGGATCGTTCAGGCACCAACTTGGTACAACACTTCACTAGTACTATTGATCATCTCCCTCTTCTATTAAGTCACCCAACTTGCGGGGCCGGGGAGTGTGCCTATGGTCGGTTCTCAATTGTCGTCCCACATGTGTGTGCAAACGCAATATGATGCACGTTCCATTCGGAGAGCAGCATGCCAGACCAACCGACCGTCTGGGGTGCGACGCGAACGCGAGGCGTGCTGTATATTCCATACATGTGTACCGCCGTTTTCTAGACGCTTTGCTCCATGGAGCGGGCGCAATCCATGGATACAAAATTAGTATACTGTATACTATTTAAAAGTCGAGGGCAGGGCTTTTCCTGCACGGTAGGCGGCGGGGCAGTTCCGCCTAGTCGGTTCGACAGAGACGGGAGAAGACGAGGGAGTAGGCTGCTGCAAACGTAGGGCTGTGTGATTTGACAGCGAGTTACTGCTGGACAGGTGGGGCCCCGTGATTTGACTTGCCATTATCATTTTAACCGCGGCGCTACGACCGGCGTGAGTCTCCCGATTCCTGACCACCTCCATACAGGTGTCTCTCCCAATGCTCCACCATGTAGTAGAGGCTGGCTCTTGCATGAGAGCCCACTTCTCCACTTTTTCATTGCCTCTCTTTCCTCCACATATGCAAAAATGACATGTAAAGCGCACTATTGTACTTACTTGCTCCTACAGGTGCTTAAGCTTGCCACATAGGCATAAAGTGATGTGGCAAGTTAATCAAGAAGAGAGAGACTAGTTTGGTGACCCAAGGAAGAAATGGTGCTAAGCGCGTGTACCTAGGTGAAAAGACAATTTTGAGTCTATAGCTAATTAAATGAAGCAAACTTAGCAACACCATTTCATTGAAAGAGGTCACTCCTTGGCAAATGCAATAAATACTAGTACTCCTTGTGTCCCATAATATAAGAACGTTTTTGGCACTACACTAGTGTCAAAAACATTCTTATATTATGGGACGGAGGGAGTACGAAGAAAGAGATAGAGAGAAGTAAAAAAATACACTTATATCCAACCTTATAGCCAAAACCTTGTTGTAGTATGAGTGACTAAGTGATGACTATGTATGACATGCCAACATCAGATAGCCTAACGCACCGTGTTAAATCTCCAAGGGCGCGACCGCGTGAGCGACGCGACGGTCGTGGTAGGCGCGACCATGATACGGGCTGCTGGCAGCCCTTGGATCTGAGATCAAACTGTCGCATGCTAAGTTGCTGAAAATTTGCAGAATAACCCTCCAGGATAGGATATTCACCCATAGGTCTAGAATCATGCCATGCAACCATTCGATCTCAGATCCAAGGGCTCTTGGAAGCCCGTATCAAGGGAGAATGGAAAGCCATTACCCTGCCATTCGCACGCTGGCAGTACGCTCCTACTCGTCCACGCACGTCCTTCAATACTACGGCGGTTCACTCCTAGTCGTCCCGTCCATTCACATTACGGCAGTTCCACTAATCCTAGCCCTCCTCCCAAATCCATGGCGTCCCAAATCTCCACGATCGGCGGTGAGTACAAGGTTAGAACCATCACCGGCAATGAGTTCGACGTCATCTACACCCGTTCTTCCGCGACGGTGAAAGGATGCCTTTCTTGCTTCAGACGCATGTTCGAAGACTCAGATGATGAGTGGGTCGCTGGGCTAGATGTTGAGTACACCACAGTCCTGGGACGAGAGAAGGATCTAAAGGACGAAGAGAGGAAGAAGCCCGCCATGATCCAGATTTGTGTGCATGACTTATGCTTGGTCTACCACATATGCCATGCCGACATTGAGTGCCAGGATTTTAAGGACTTCCTCAAGAGCAACCTAGTCAAATTCGTTACTGTAGACTTTGGTAACAACAAAGAAGTCCTGCGTCGGATAGGCCTCATTGTAGGCAACACCTTCGACCTCCAGAAGAATCGGTTGGTGTCCTCTCGTCAGCCTTCAATGCTGACCCTGGCAGGAGCCATGGTTCATCCTTCATACGGTAAACTGGAGAAACCTCCATACACATTTCATCGTCATGCATGGCAGCGGAATGTACTAGATATAGACCACATCCACTACACTGCAATGGATGGCTACCTTTGCTTCAATATCTACAAGGTTTGGATGAAGAGCAACAGCCAAGTGTGCGGTTCAAGCAAAGAAGTATCGGCCAAGAGGAAGAGGGACAAGGATGAAGTCGAGAACGTGGACGAGGACTCCGAGTAAGGTGGCAGTGTTGTTGCTCATGGTGGTTCTAATGCAGTGTCTACCGGAATAGTTGCAAAGTTTAATTTCAGGTGTGCTTAATTTAATTTGAGGGGTGTGTTGTGCTGAGCCCCCGGCAGAACTATGTTATGTTTCTTCTCGTTACTTTAACTCTTCAGTACGTACATACTAGTATTTGTTACATTTCATCTTTTAGTTGGTATAGTACTATCACTCATTTCTTCACATTATATATGTACAATATATATGGCCAACATCATATCGCCAGCAGTTTAGTTGTCAAAGAATTTGAGGGTGCTTAGTTTTGTCAAAGAATTCCAGGATGCTTAGTTTTATTTGAGGGGTGGGTTGTGCTGGACACCATTATTATGACTAGCCTTTTTAATACTATATGCATAATTTAGCGACGAGCGCTCTCTATATGTACCACCTTTTTTCTAATTTCAAGTTTTGCTCCATGGCGCAATCCATCGATACTATTGTTGTACAAAAGTATACATTTTTTAAAAGGCTAGAGGGCGGGGCAGTCTAGCTTGGTCGGTTTCACGAGAGGTGAGGGCCTTTGTGATTTGATGGCTCATTACTGCTGGAAGGCGGGGCCTTGTGATTTGACTACTCGTATAAATGCACCGACGACCTGATCGAGGAGGAGCAAAGAACCGTGTGGTATACTCAAGTTTTCCACTGGAGTAGTACTGCGATGGAGGAGCACAAAACACAGCAGCCCAGTGCCATATGGCGATAAAAATGATCTAATTTGCTAGTCATCTCATTGTTAGCATTGTTCTATTCATTCCCTCAAAAAAACATTGTTCTATTCATGCCTCGCAAAGAACGTGACACGTGCGGCGAAACACCTGAAGCAAAAGATGAAACACGGGAGCAAAAGAAGAAGGAAGATTATTACCCCAAATGATCTAATTTGCCGCGGAGTCGTAACTGCTTCTTCATCGCCTCCACGACCTCCATCTCCTTGCCCGTCTCCTCCGCCATCTTCTTCATTCTGTCCATGACGTGGGATTCCTCGACGTGAGCCTTCATCATCTGTTCCACGGCCGCATTACGTACCTTGACAGCAGTCGGGTGCTCGATGCGGAGCTTCGCCAACTCCTCCTTCTGTTCCATGACGAGGGTCTGCAGCATCTTCATCGAGGAACTACTATTCTCATGCAGCTTCTTCCAGCCGGCGTTCTTCTCCTTCAACAGGTCGATCTCGTGGCAGAGCTTCGCCTTGTCCTCCTGAAGTCACAGGATTTCGTCGGTCGCCTTCTTCTTTGAGGCAATGCTCTTCTTCAGCAGCATCACCAAGCCAGCGGTCAACTCCCCCTACTGATTGAGCTCAGCGGGCATGTCGTCGAGGCTCTCCTTCAGCAACTCCATCAAGCCTTGGATGAACTCCTTCTGCTTATTGAGGTGCTTATTGAGGTGCTTATTGAGGTGCTTATTGAGCTGATCAGGCATGCCGTCAAGGGATAACGACTCCAGCTCCTCCGGCTCGGCATGTTCGCCTCCACGGCTAGGGCGCTCCTGGGAGCCATTGCCTGCCCATGAGAGATCTTTCGAGGTCTCTGTGTGGCAGCGAGCCCTCTCTTTTTTTCGCAGCCTTGGTTGCGGCTCCCTTGTTACGAGTAGTTCTCGACCTAGAGCTCTGCTCACCGGCCATGGCAACGATGGACGAAGAAGAAGCACTTATGAGGAGGAAAGGTACAGTAATTTTCGGTTAGGTAGTTCCCCTTTTTATAACCTAAGTACTGGCACTAGTACTAATACCTGCATAGTGGGAACACGTTCAGGTTTGGTACGTACTAGTAGGTGTGAGCAGGCTTTCGAATGTGATGGCAACAAGGTAAAGATTAATTGATGGTTTTGGTTTCGAGGCCCAAAATAGCTCCCGATGAGTTTAGCAGAACATAAATTTCAAGTACTACACTGCTCAAATGCGTAAATATTATGTCACTGTCAAAAATTGGCACAAAATACGAAGGAGACCAATGGAAGTACTACTAGCAACCCATGATTTAACTACTCGCATGCGCGTAGTGGAGTAATAATGTCTTTCTTCCGCCCTCACGTCCACTCAATTTGCATGCGCTGTATTAATTGACCATCAATGAAGTGAACGACTTTACAGGCGTCAAATTATCACATGGGGTGGATCTTGGTACAAAATTGCGTCCGCCCGTGTACCCGCGTGTGCGTGCGAGGGAATGAGTGCATGCGTGGCGTGCGTGCACATCTTCGCTTCGTGCATGTACCGCCAGTATGGCTCAGGGAGGACGAGTACATTCTTCTAGAACCAGCAGCACATCACTGTGATCAATCCACCCAAGGAGGTCGCGACAACGCCTCCACATGTGCCACATGGCTTCATGAACTGTAAGAGAGACACTGTGTAGCGTGCCATTGGTATTCTAATTTATGTGTTTTGCACATACTCGAAATACTAGTAAGGTACACGTGCATTGCACGCATCAGATTTTGCAACCAAATTATGAATAAATACCACACTATAGCATGTAAGCTCTGAGTCATATATGCCTGATGTAGCCCTTCGTTTAATTCTTATAGTTCATCTCATTCAAAATCAATTAGTTTTTATAAAAAAGCTAAGAACGCGGGAATAGGAAAAACATGGGATTATAGTGGAATGTCGTCTTGAATCCTACAGGATTGTATGAGTATTTGATTGTGCATAGAAAAAACGCAGAATTCTTTCATAGAGGTTTAAGTGGATGGGATGTTTCCTATGAAATCTAGTGCAAATGAATCATATGGAAAAATTCCTATGGTTGACAATCCTACGAATCAAACAACCAAGATAGGAAAAATTCCTAATGATTAGAATCCTCCAAAATTCCTTTGAGAATCCTTTGAATCAAAGAAGCCCTTAATCTATTTTATGATTCATGGAATTGTGCATTGTAAAGCATAAAGTAAAAACAAATAATGGTAATTCAACTAGAAAAAAAGTTTGGGCAGTTATGATACGGAAGATTCTAGAACAAAAGAGAACCATTGTTGTTTTGAGGTTTGTGCATTATGCTTAAGTTCAACCATGGAGTCTGCTAGATTGTACATGTGGCAAAATCCGGTGGGGAGCTAGAAGATGGTGCGAGGGGCCGAGTGGAGGGAGACTATGAAGGAATGCACAAGTGTGAGATCGATATTTAGAGAGAGAGGGGGCAAACACCTGCGTTGTTGCACGCAGTGGCGGAGCCATGAAATATAAATGAGCTAGGGGGCCAAGCATTGCTAATCCTTCACGAGGAGGGTCAATTCATGAACTTAAACCATTTTTAGCAGCAATTGTCTAATGATCACATTCATATTAGCCTCAATATATAGTGATGTTAGGGGGGCAGGGCCCTTACTGCCCCCTGTCTTCGCCATTGTGCACGCGTCTGAGAGATGAAGCGGAAGGCATGGATGATGAGAGGGGGACATTGGATATATAATTAATGTGGGTGTATTAGCTATATATGTTAATCCTATATAGAAAGGTATAGAATGATCGATGTGGACGTGGAAAAGAGGGTGAGACCTCACTGGATATATCGATTGATCGGTTTGTGTGGAAAACTATGAAAGACCTAGCTATATACACACATACATAGAGGAACATCGATCGTTGTGCATGCACGCGTGAGAGATAAAGAATGCCCGATATGATGGAGAGGGGGATGTGTGTGGGTGTGTGCCTTCATGGGAGACCGATCTGAAGAAAAAGATTGCATGCGTGCGATGGATAATTCCGACGGGTAGTGTGTGTGCATGCATGCACGAGAGAAAGTTAGTGGTACAATTATAAACAGAACACTACTATGTGGGTGTAAAAGAATAGGTGAGGTCATAATCAATGTAAAGTTGAATTCAAATATTTGAATAAGAGATCCTGATGTTTGAAACCCATGCATGCATGAATACAACGGAGATCTGCGCGGTGTGGTTTGGAAACGAGCATGTTGTAATGTATACACATTGAACAAGGTCAGACTGATTTGAATTTGAGATACCGATGGCAGACATCATTTGGCCACGTCGCATCCGTGCATGGACACACTATTCTAGTTGGAGACGATGGGTGGCTTTCGCATCACATATCTATATCTATACCCCTATATATATATTATATTTTATATTTATTTATATTGTGTGCGGGTAACTTTAACTTTGAAAGATGGTCGTTGGATGAGGCAAATCCGATGGTCCAAAGATGGCAAATTTGAGCACTACTAGCCGTTGGATATCATCTAGATTCCACCAGATGTCGCCACATGTATAATCTAGAAGACTCCATGGCTGAACTTAAGCATAATGCACAAACATCAAAACACAAGCACTTCTTATTTGTTCTAGAATCACCCGTATCAGAATTGCCCAAATGTTTTTCTACATGATTTGCCATTATTTGTTTTTACTTTATGTCTTACAACGCACAATTCCATGAATCTTAAAATAGATTAGCTTTCTTATAAAAACTAGATGATTTTGAATGAAATGAACTATAAGAATTAAACGAACATCTACATCATGCATATATGACTCAAAGCTTGCATTCTATAATGTGGTATTTATTCATAATTTGGTTGCCAAATCTCATGCGTGCAATGCACGTATACCTTACTCTAGTCTAAATGGTGTTTGTGTGTGTGTTGTGCGTGTTGAGGTGCAAATTGTATTTTTTTGGTACACGTTAAGCTTGTTCTTCCGAAATTTCAAGCCGCGCCTTGTTATGCCGAAAATTCAAGCTAGCGTCTCTGTCTATCATGCTGCGAAACTCCTGCCTCTTCAACCCGCACCTTGTTAGCCCGAAATATTTAAGATATATCATTGTCTCGTTGTGCTCCGACAACTCCCTCCATCTCAACCCGCGCCTTGCTATTCCGAAATTACAACGCGCATGAAAACTCCCCCCTCTTGTGAAATCCCGACACGCAAAATGCCCGTGGTACCCCTGAACCGAAAGAACCGCCTCAAATCAGTGGGGGTACTATCGTAACTTACCCGACATTTCGGACAAGCGCGTCTCTAAGCCATGGTTCCCCACTGCCATCCCATCCGCCCACCCATTCATACATCGAGGCCGCGAAAACCCGCGAAGAAACCCCACACCATGCTCCGTCCGCCACCCAACCGGAGCCTCTTCCCCGACAACGTCGTCCACGGCAACACCTCGACGTACCTCATCCACCGTACCGGATGAGGATCCATCGTCGATCTCATCGTCACGCCGGTTCAGCCACCCCGTCCTCCACCTCCAAGGAGCTGCCCCGATGTTCCCCTCGTCTTTCGCGCCACCTCCATTCCCACACCGCCGTCTTCACCTGCACCACCAGAAGAGCATCATCATCACCGTTTCCTCGGATGAAGTTGCGGACTAATCGGCGCCACCAAAGAGGTTGTACACTAATCGCCACATTTTCTTCTTGATTCGATCTCACGGTGATGCCGGCACTCGGTCCCGAGCCGACACGACGCGGCACAATCCACGGCGGTGTCGCCGGCCACTTCCTGCATAGCGTCGCTCCCTCAGCGGCGACGTCCACATCAGTAGGAGCTGTTGCTGCTTTAGATCTCGCTCGCGCTGCTGCTCTGCTCTTGCTCTTGGTCCCCTGCCTGGTCTGCTCTTGCTATTGCTCTTGCTCGCGCTGCTGCTCTCGCTCTTGCTCTTTCTTGCAATGCTGCTTCGATTTAGCTACACTTCAGTCAACTGAATCGACTTTTGGGTCAGTCGATTTTCAGGGGGTGGGGAGGGGCTCACCGGGGTGAAGGAAGAACCAGCCGCAGCGGGGAGGGGGGCTCGCCGGAGAGGTACCCCGCTATCTATATTAGGGTTCAGGATGGG
>NC_041383.1:358983825-358993016 GCF_002162155.2 Triticum dicoccoides
AGGATGGGGGCGATGGTCGCCGGCGGTGGCGGGGCGTTGGCGGGGCGGTGGTGTGGGGATCGCCGGAGAAAAAGCTCGGCACGGGGGGGCTAGAGGGATGGCCGGGGCGGCGGCGGGCCGGTGGTGGGGAGTGTTTTCAGGGCGAGCGGGGCGGTGCACCGCCGACCGCGGGTGGCGGGGGCTGCTGTTTGGCCGGTGGTGGCTGGCGGCTCAGGGGGTGGAGGTTGAAGATGAACCGCAGGCCCTTGATTTCGTATCCAACGGCTGCAAAATCAACTGACCAGAGATGAAAAAGTCAGTCGACCGACGTGTAGCCTCACCTTGCTAGTGCATTCAGTTTCGACAGAAAAATTCAGTTTCGACAGCAAAATTCAGTTTCGATAGTTAAGTTCAGTTTCGACAGTTAAGTTTAGTTTTGACAGTTAAGTTCAGTTTCAACAGTTAATTTTAGAGATGAGCGGCTGATGTATTTTACATCTAGCACTTTGTGGTTATGTATTTCACGTCATGTATTGGAGATGCTATTAGAATTCCACTCAGGTTAACGTTGTTTGTTGTCTCTCTTGTCCTGATTCAGCCTCGGCATCGTACAACTCACAGGAGCTGCTCCAACGACAAAACCCTCCATCACAGTGGAGCAGTACCTCGAGCTCCATCTCCAGACGCCTAAGATCTTCTTCCCCTCCTCCGACAGCCAAGTCAGCGAGAGCATCCTCACCGGCCAACCCAATCAGGCTGAGATTGACATGGCTTCGCCAAAGAGGTTGTACACTTGTTGCATCTCTTTTTTACTCTACAAGTTATATATATTATCCGCTGAGCACTCGTAGTAACGGGAAATACGATTATTTTATCCTACTATATGACAAGCAGTGAGGTACCAGGCAACATAGCTATCCGTGATGGACTCTCTTGAACGCCATCATTATTTATCTCTGCGTGTTTGAGCTATACATTTGTCGATGGGCCTGGGAGTTGAGCTAGTATGGCAGTGGCCTAGGTCCAAACTAATAGAAGTATCACAAAAACATTTTTTAGTGTAGGATTTTCCTTGCTCAAGCCTGCCTACTAGAATCACCAGTGCTTGAAAGAAAAAGTGAATGAAAAACATAGGAATTGGAAAGTTTCCTATGGTACTACTTTTCATGAATTTGGTGCAAGGGAATGGAGCAAAGGGAAACTGTAGGATTTGTTCCTTTAGTGTCTCCTTGAAAGAAAAACCATAGGAATTCTAATTTCCACTTCTCCTCCTTTTCATATTCCTATTCATCAAGAACAAGACTAAGAGATAGTAGCATAATAGCATTATAACCGTACATTTTCTTGTGGTTTGACTTAATCTCACCATGCTTTTTTGCATCATGTGATCTTCCAATTGTTGTGAATCAAACACCCAGATTGGCAGAAATCATGTGTTTTAAAATTCTCTATTTTGCATGTGCATTCCTATCCTATTCCTATCTATTTCCTGTCCCTGCATTGTTAGAATCCTCAAATTCAAACAAGCCCTTACTCAATTACTTCTGTTACAGATATGTGTCAAAGAAAACCTTGTGTGGTTTGTCCTGCTCCTGCGGCGCTGTGTTCCACCCCAGCTCAGCTGCTCCAACGATGGAAGGGTTCACCACAGCAGGGATCCGCTCTCTAGACTATCTTTCGCCGCCTCAGATCTTCTTCCCCGCTGCTGGTAGCCATGACAGTTGCATTACCATCATCAACTGAGCAGATGACCTTGAGGACTACACGGGTCCGCAAGAGAGGCCGCACTCTTATGTGTCTGCTTATGTTATGCGTCGCTTAATATGATGACATGCTACATTATCATCGTGTTCACCTATTAGACTCCGAGTCATGTCCAAACTAATGCTGAAACTTGAGTTTTTAAATGGTTGTGGGGTACATATTGGGGCAGCAATCAGTACTATATGTCTACTATCTGGTTAATCTCCGGTGTCTACTATGAGTTTCATGTTGGGTGCAAACAAACATTAAAGGAGCCATTATCTATATTTTTTAACTAAAGCTATTATCTGCCTGCTATCATTGGTTTTGGGTCTATCCACAGTTTGCTACCATCACTCTGGATTTGTGCATGCACTCCTTACATAATCTCACTATGTTTTATTCCTATGCATGCCAGTTATTGTACACAATGGAACTAATCACGTAGAGCAAAAGAGAGGAGCCTTGCGTGGCAATAAAATTTCAGGCAGACGTCGTTCCATGGTGGGCGCAAAGGCAGCCCCCCCTCCACCCATTTCGGATCGTAATCAAGAGGAAGATAAATGTTCTGAGGGGAATTCAGAAGGAGAAGACCACTCCTATTTACCCCATGGGGTCTTCGCTCTAACTTGGCATGCTGATGTTGGTAATATCATGCATATGGTGCCTTGCATTGCTTACTGTATACATTAAAGATGTCAACTGTTTAGTTTAGACATGCTTTGTGTCAATGCCATCTGTTTAGTTTCTTTATCGTATATGTGAATCATCCAATGCCATCTTGTCTAGCCAGGCATCATATATGTGAATTTTGCAATGCCACCCTGGTTAGCCAGTCATCTTATATGTGAATTATATCATGCCATCATTTTTTTATTACGTGTTAAATTTGTCAATAAATTTTAGTACATTCAATTACTCTTCTTGTGCATCAGCCATTCAGCACGGTCATGGAAAAATCTAGAGTGGAAACAAGGTCTTCAGAGCAGACAATGCTATCTGACGAAGCGCATGTCTTGCTGGTTACCGATAGCTCCTCATAGGAAGATTCAGAGACAGATGACCAGTCATATTCCCCCCCCCCCCGAGGTGCATGCCCTAACTTGGAAGGGTTATGTTGCTCATATCGTGCGTATGGTATCTTGCATTGCTATGTCATTTGCTTAGTTTAGACATGCTTTGTGTGAATGCCACCTATTTAGTGTCTAATTACCATATATGTGAATTATGCAATGCCATCTTGTTGCAAGACATTATATATGTGAATTATGCAATGTTATCTTGTTGCAAGGCATTATGTATGTGAATTATGCAATGTCGTGTTGTTTAGGCAAGCGTCATATATGTGAATTATATCATGCCATCCTTTTTTTGTATTTCTCATTGCTTTTGTTGACAATGTTTGTATATTCAATTGCTCTTCCTGTGCATCAGCCATTTGAATTGGTGATGGAGAAATCTGGAGTGAAAACAAGGTCTTCAGAGAAGACAATGCTACCTGCTGAAGCAGATATCTTGCTAGTTACAGATAGCTCTTCAGAGGAGGATTCAGAGGCAGATGACCAGTCCTATTATCCCCTTGAGGTGTATGCTCAAACTCGGCAGGGTTATATTACTCATATAATGCATATGTTGTATTGCAATGCTTAGTTTTTACATCATATACACAATATTGAATGTCATCTCCTTAGTTGACACATCATATATGCGATTGCCCTCTGCTCACTTCCTTAGTATATAAATCATATATTTGAATTATGTCATGCCATGATGTTTACATAGAAGGCATGTATCTGAATTATGGCATGCCAACCCATTTTCTAAAGACATAATATAGTTATATCATCTCATCCTTTTTACATAGTCATCATATTTTAAATTATGTCATTCTATCCGTGAATTATATCATGACATCATGTTTCCATCGACGGCACGTTTGTGATTTATGGCATGCCAACCACTTTAATAGACACATCGTACAGTTATATCATGTCATCATGTTTACATAGTCATCATATTTTCAAGTATGTCATTCTATCATGTTTAATTAGCCATCATACATGTGAAATTGTGTCATGCTATCCTGTTTAATTAGCCATCATATATGTGAAATTATGTCCTGCTATTCTGTTTGCTTAGACAACATAAATGTGAATTATTTCATGCCATGTTTTCTTCCCTACTATCCATTAAACCTGTCTATCTTACAATGTATGTACATTCAATTACTTTTCTTGTTTATCAGCCATTTCAATTGGAGGGAGTGATGGCAGTATCTGTGGGAGTAAAAACACGGTCTTCAGAAAAGATCGTGCTACTGTCGATGCAGATAGAACCATGGTTGTACTTGCCCAAGAACCAGCCCCACCACACATAACCCACACTCATGCAGATTGTACCCCTACCAAGTTGGACAGAGAACCAGCTACACCCCTTCTAACCCCAACCCCAGCAGATAGACACCCAGTTCCCGTTGACACAACACCGTCTCCACCACAGAGCACCCAAACACGAGCAGTTAGTAAGGCAACTGCAGTGCCCAAATCACGAGGACCACCACTCCGAACCTGAAGTCAACGCTTAAAGCAGAAGAAGAATTGTTCTCAGGTCAGGTTCCGTAGCTATGGTTCATACTACTTTGCTCTTGCATCACTGTATTTACTGATACCAACTAATTTCAAATTTGAAGGATGCAATTGAAACTCCAATGGCGCAACAGGTAAGTTTTAAACCTGTTTCTTCAACGTGTTTGGTTGTTTGCTGTTGTAACTTGCTCTATGTTGATTTTAGTTTCAATTGAATAAACAGTTATGTTCTCATGCCATGCACATTACAAGTGTTGTTATTGTTGTGTAGTTTTCGACACTTATATTCTATATATGTTGCTTTGTCTTAAATAGATATGATTCGAACTATATCTATCTTGATTTGGCAACATAAACTAGAATGATATAGACCATACAGTGACCATACTACATAGATATATGTTTGTTTCATGCTGTTATCATTTCCGCCTTACTACTGAACTGGTTTACCAAAATGAGTTTCATATACTACATTGTAAACCTGAGATGTGTTTGTTTGTTTCTCTTTTAGAACGCGGATAAAATATTGGAGAAGAGTACCCTGTTATGCAATGGTAAAGGAAGTAATGCAGATAAGGTCCAAGATAGTGAGACATCCTTGTTGGTCTCCACGAAAAAGCTGATAAAAACTATATTGAAGACACTGAGACAACCCCAAAGTCCTGTCTTGATGTAGTGTTCAAGTTACTGGCTACCACTGCTGGCACCAGCTCTTCGAACTCGTTGCCTGAATTAGTTCGGCTTCTTGAGTCTCAACTTCAAGTTGAAAGACATCGATCAGATGTTATGCGACAGGAAGCCGAAGGACTGAGGAAGTCCCTGCAGAATTCAGATGCATACTCTCTGGTGCAACAGCAAGCGCTGGAGGACTTAAGCGCCAAACAAGAGAAAGTTAATAAGCTTGCTAAGCATCTTGCCAGCATTATGGGTACCCAGGATATTGTTTCTTGAGCTCTTCTGATGTGGTTTCAGTTCTGGACTTGTTTTGCTGCGGTGTTTATATGCTGTTGTGTTCCCTATATTTGCACTGGTGGTGAACTTTGATGCCCGGTGGATGTAATATGTGTAATAGCCGTGATAGCCTAGTGTAAGTTGCTTGCTTATTTATTTCCTTGTTGTCTTGTTTATTTGTTTGCTTGTAGTCAGTGCAGTTCTTTTTCTGTGGTTTGCTAGTGGCTGCAATAACCTATTTTTAAAAACTAGGCCACAATAACCATGGGCTAATATTTACTGTAGTGACAGTGGGCCTCCTATGGGTCGTAGAAATAGTGGGCCTTCTACGGGCCATAGAAACAATGGGCCTTCTACGGGCCATAGAAACAATGGGCCTTCTACGGGCCGTATCATCAATGGGCCTTATACGGGTCGTATGATCGATTGGCCAAACATGGGCCAAACAGACCGCATTCTGGCCGTAAACGGGCTAGAGTTGGAATCGTCCGTTCATTGGCCGACCATAATGGGCCATCGTTAATAGGCCGTATTTGATGACGCTATGAAAACAGCCCAACGTATTAACGGACCACAATGAGCAGATTGTAACCACGGGCTGAATTTGGCCCACAAGCAGAAAATGACAGTAACGGGCCGTAAGTAAATGAATGCTGGAAATGAGCCCAAGAATAAATGGGCTCTGAGAAGGCCGAAAGATAACATGGGCTAGAAACGGCCCAACGGAATAACGAGCCGTTAATGGGTATAAAGTGATACACTATTCTTTACAGGCCAGTTTCACCACGGGCCGTTAATGGGTGTAAAGTGATACACTGTTCATTACAGGCCAGTTTCACCACGGGCCGTTAATAGGCCAAGAGTTACATAGGGCCTCATATGGGTCGAAAGACGTCATGGGCCATACATGGGCCAGAAGTGAAAACCGGCTGGAATCATATTGGATGGCCCAGATGACGCTACTAGGCCTAATTTGAATAGGGCGTAACGGGCCTTGGGTTAGCAGGCTGTAAATGGGCTATATGCGAACAGGCCATTAACAGGCTTTCCATGGGCCGGCCCGCCACCTTTTGACCAAGTCAAACGGGCCGGCCTTTTCACAGGAATGGGCCTCTGTTGGACCGTGCCATGTGTCGACGTATCATAGGAGCCTTCTGTCCAATGAGTGGATGACATCTGTCCCAGCGATGAGCCAACACGTGTTTCCTCCAGCCAGTGATGATTTTACACGTGGAAAATCCCCATTGGTCGGGGTTGTTAACGGGTTATCGGATCCAAAACCCGACCCGATAGCTTAACAGCGTCCCTTGACGAAAGCACTTTTGTGATGCGCGATTTATCGTCATGGAAGTGGACACTTCCGTGATGATAATTTTGATAATGTCATGGAACACTTCTACGACAACACAGGTATGACTATCTTGATTCTGTCATAAAATCTTCATGGATGTACATGCATGACAGAAAACGCGACCTACTGTGACAAACACGTATCATCACGGAAGTGTATTTTTTGTAGTGTTGGTACATGTGGGTTGCTAGTAGTGTTGATTACTCCTTGTAGTTGATGCTAGTTGGTTTATTCGGTGGAAGATCATATGTTCAGATCCTTTATGCATATTAATACCCCTCTGATTATGAACATGAATATGATTTGTGAGTAGTTACATTTGTTCCTGAGGACATGGGAGAAGTCTTGCTATAAGTAGTCATGTGAATTTGGTATTCGTTCGATATTTTGATGAGATGTATGTTGTCTCTCCTCTAGTGGTGTTATGTGAACGTCGACTACATGACACTTCACCATTATATGGGCCTAGAGGAAGGCATTGGGAAGTAATAAGTATATGATGGGTTGCTAGAGTGACAGAAGCTTAAACTCTAGTTTATGAGTTGCTTCGTAAGGGGCTGATTTGGATCCATATGTTTCATGCTATGGTTAATTTTACCTTAATACTTCTTTTGTAGTTGCGGATGCTTGCAATAGGGGTTAATCATAAGTGGGATGCTTGTCCAAGAAAGGGAAGTACCCAAGCACCAGTCCACCCACGTATCAAATTATCAAAGTAACGAACGCGAATCATATGACCGTGATGAAAACTAGCTTGACGATAATTCCCATGTGTCCTAGGGAGCGCTTTTCTCTATATAAGAATTTCTCCAGGGTTGTCCTTTGCTACAAAAAGGATTGGGCCATCTTGCTGCACTTTATTACTTTCATTGCTTGTTACCCGTTACGAATTACCTTATCACAAAACTATCTGTTACCGATAATTTCAGTGCTTGCAGAGAATACCTTACTGCAAAATCGCTTGTCATTTCCTTCTACTCCTTGTTGGGTTCGACACTCTTACTTAACGATAGGACTACGATATATCCCCTACACTTGTGGGTCATCAAGACTCTTTTCTGGCGCCGTTGCCGGGGAGTGAAGCGTTTTTGGTGAGTGGAACTTGGTAAGGAAATATTTATATAGTGTGTTGAAATTTACTGTCACTTGTTACTATGGAACATAATCCTTTTAGGGGCTTGTTTGGGGTATCTTCACCCTGACCAGTAGAGCAAAGAGTTGCTCCTCAACCCAATGAACCTAATGAAAATGTTTACTTTGAAATTCCTTCGGGTATGATAGAGAAACTGCTAGCTAATCCTTTTACAAGAGATGGAACATTGCATCCCAACTTGCACCTAATCTATGTGGATGAAGTTTGTGGATTATTTAAGATTGCAGGTATGTCTGACGATGTTATCAAGAAGAAGGTCTTCCCTTTATCTTTGAAGGGAGAGGCATTGACATGGTATAGGCTATGTGATGATATGGGATCATGGAACTACAACCGATTGAAATTGGAATTTCACCAGAAGTTTTATCCTATGCATCTTGTTCATCGTGATCGTAATTATATATATAATTTTTGGCCTCACGAAGGAGAAAGCATCGCTCAAGCTTGGGGGAGGCTTAAGTCAATGTTATATTCATGCGCCAATCATGAGCTCTCAAGAGAAATGATTATTCAAAAAATTTATGCTTGGCTTTCTCTCAACAATCGCTCCATGCTTGATACTTCTTGTATTGGTTCCTTTATGATGAAGACTATTGAAATCAGATGGGATTTATTGGAAAGAATTAAATGCAACTCTAAAGACTGGGATCTCGATGAAGGTAAGGAGTCAGGTATGACACCTAAGTTTGATTGTGTTAAATCTTTTATGGACACCGATGCTTTTCGTGAATTTAGCACTAAATATGGACTTGACTCTGAGATAGTAGCTTCTTTCTGTGAATCATTTGCTACCCATGTTGACCTCCCTAAGGAGAAGTGGTTTAAATATAATCATTCCACTGAAGTAAAGGTAGTTGCACCTATTAAAGTTGAAGAAAATACTATCACTTATAATGATCCTATTGTTCCTACTACTTATATTGAGAAACCACCTTTCCCTGTTAGGACAAAGGATCATGCTAAAGCTTCAGCTGTGGTTCGTAAGACTAATACTAGAACACCTATACCACCTGAGCAAATTAAAGTTGAACCTAGTATTGCTATGGTTAAAGATCTCTTGGCTAATATTGATGGGCATGTTATTTACTTCTGTGATGAAGCTGCTAGAATTGCTAGACCAGATACTAAGAATAAACATAGACCTGTTGTAGGCATGCTGATACGTCTCCAATGTATCTATAATTTTTGATTGCTCCATGCTACTTTATCTACTGTTTTAGGCAATATTGGGCTTTATTATCCACTTTTATATTATTTTTAGGACTAACCTATTAACCGGAGGCCCAGTCCAGATTTGCTGTTTTATGCCTATTTCAGTGTTTCGAGGAAAAGGAATATCAGACGAAGTCAAAATGGAACGAAATCAACTGGAGAAGTTATTTTTGGAAGGAAAGCCACCCGATGGACTTGGAGTGCACGTCAGGAGATA
>NC_041383.1:358993572-359012591 GCF_002162155.2 Triticum dicoccoides
AGCTCCTCCGACGTACCCCCTGCACCCATATATACCTACGTATCGTAAAACTTCCAGAACAGAAGATAGATCGGGAGTTCCGCCGCCGCAAGCCTCTGTAGCCACCAAAACCCTCTCGGGAGCCCGTTCCGGCACCCTGTCGGAGGGGGATCCCATCACCGGTGGCCATCTTCATCATCCCAGCGCTATCCATGACGAGGAGGGAGTAGTTCAACCTCGGGGCTGAGGGTATGTACCAGTAGCTATGTGTTTGATCTCTCTCTCTCTCTCGTGTTCTCTCTCGTGTTCCTCTATGGCACGATCTTGATGTATCCCGAGCTTTGCTATTATAGTTGGATCTTATGATGTTTCTCCCCCTCTACTCTCTTGTGATGAATTGAGTTTCCCCTTTGAAGTTATCTTATCGGATTGAGTCTTTTATGAGAACACTTGATGTATGTCTTGCCGTGATTATCTGTGGTGATAATGGGATATCATGTGCCACTTGATGTATGTTTTGGTGATCAACTTGCGGGTTTCGTGACATTGGGAACCTATGCATAGGGGTTGGCACACGTTCTTGACTCTCTGGTAGAAACTTTGGGGCACTCTTTGAAGTACTTTGTGTTGGTTGGATGAATCTGAGATTGTGTGATGCATATAGTATAATCATGCCCATGGATACTTGAGGTGACAATGGAGTATCTAGGTGACATTAGGGTTTTGGTTGATTTGTATCTTAAGGTGTTATTCTAGTACGAACTCTTTTATAGATCGATCCGAAAGAATAACTTTGAGGTGGTTTCGTACCCTACCATAATCTCAACGTTTGTTCTCTGCTATTCGTGGCTTTGGAGTGACTCTTTGTTGCATGTTGAGGGATTGTTATATTATCTATCTATGTTATTATTGTTGAGAGAACTTGCACTAGTGAAAGTATGAACCCTAGGCCTTGTTTCCTATCATTGCAATACGCTCACTTTTATCATTAGTTACCTTGCTGTTTTTATTATTTCAGATTACAAAAACCTATATCTACTATCTATTTTGCACTTGTATCACCATCTCTTCGCTGAACTAGTGCACCTATACAATTTACCATTGTATTGGGTGTGTTGGGGACACAAGAGACTCTTTGTTATTTGGTTGCAGGGTTGCTTGAGAGAGACCATCTTCATCCTACGCCTCCTACGGATTGATAAACCTTAGGTCATCCACTTGAGGGAAATTTGCTACTGTCCTACAAACATGTGCACTTGCAGGCCCAACAGTGTCTACAAGAAGAAGGTTGTGTAGTAGACATCACATGCCTGTTATTTATGTTAAAATAGGATATCATTCTTATCATGGCTTATGTGATATGGGTGCTAGTGCTAGTGCAATACCTCATTCCTTATACAAAGAAATTATGCATGATATTGCACCTGCTGAGATAGAAGAAATTGATGTTACCATTAAGCTTGCCAATAGAGATACTATTTCACCAGTTGGGATTGTTAGAGATGTTGAAGTCTTGTGTGGGAAAGTTAAATATCCTGCTGATTTTCTTGTTCTTGGTTCCCCACAAGATAGCTTTTGTCCCATTATATTTGGTAGACCCTTCTTGAATATTGTTACTAAGATAGATTGTGAAAAGGATGTTGTTACTATTGGTTTGGGGGATATGTCTCATGAGTTTAATTTTGCTAATTTTTGTAGACAACCCCATGATAAAGAATTGCCTAGTAAGGATTAAATTATTGGTCTTGCTTCCATTGCCGTGCCTCCTAATGATCCATTAGAACAATATTTTCTAGACCATGGAAATAATATGTTTATGAATGAAAGAAGGGAGATAGATGAAGTATTCTTTAAACAGGGACCTATTTTGAAACACCACTTGCCTGTTGAAATCCTAGGGGATCCTCCTCCACCCAAGGGTGATCCCGTGTTTGAGCTTAAACCATTACCTGATACTCTTAAATATGCTTATCTTGATGAAAAGAAGATATATCATGTTATTATTAGTGCTAACCTTTCAGAGCAGGAAGAGGAGAAATTATTGAAAACTCTAAAGAAGAAATGTGCTGCTATTGGATATACTCTTGATGATCTTAAGGGCATTAGTCCCACTCTATGCCAACATAAAATAAAATTGGAGAAAGACGCCAAACCAGTTATTGATCACCAACGACGGTTAAATCCTAAGATGAAAGAATTGGTAAGAAAGGAAATACTAAAGCTCCTAGAGGCAGGTATAATTTATCCTGTTGCTGATAGTCAGTGGGTAAGCCCTGTCCATTGTGTCCCTAAGAAGGGAGATATTACTGTTGTTCCTAATGATAAAGATGAATTGATCCCACAAAGAATTGTTATAGGTTATACGATGGTAATTGATTTCCACAAATTAAATAAAGCTACTAAAAAGGATCATTACCCTTTGCCTTTTATTGATCAAATGCTAGAAAGATTATCTAAACATACACATTTTTGCTTTCTAGATGGTTACTCTGTTTTCTCTCAAATACCTGTGTCAGCAGAGGATCAAGAAAATACCACTTTTACTTGCCCTTTTGGTACTTTTGCTTATAGACGTATGCCTTTTGGTTTATGTAATGCACCTGCTACCTTTCAAAGATGCATGATGGCTATATTCTCTGACTTTTGTGAAAAGATTTGTGAAGTTTTCATGGATGATTTCTGCATTTATGGATCTTCTTTTGATGATTGCTTGAGCAACCTTGATCGAGTTTTGCAGACATGAAAAGATACTAGTCTTGTCTTGAATTAGAAGAAGTGCCACTTTATGGTTAATGAAGGCATTGTCTTGGCGCATAAAATTTCTGAAAGAGGTATTGAGGTTGATAAAGCTAAAGTTGATGCCATTGAAAAGATGTCATGTCCTAAGGACATCAAAGGTATAAGAAGTTTCCTTGGTCATGCCGGTTTTTATAGGAGGTTCATTAAGGACTTCTCTAAAATTTCCAGGCCTCTGACTAATCTCTTACAAAAAGATATTCCTTTTGTCTTTGATGATGATTGTGTAGAAGCATTTGATATATTTAAGAAAGCTTTGATTTCTGCATCTATTGTTCAGCCACCTGATCAGAATTTTACCCTTTGAAATTATGTGTGATGCTAGTGATTATGCTATAGGTGCTGTTCTAGGACAAAGAGTTGATAAGAAACTAAATGTTATTCAATATTCTAGTAAGACTCTAGACAGTGCCCAGAGAAATTATGCTACTACTGAAAAAGAATTCTTAGCAGTTGTATTTGCCTGTGATAAGTTTAGACCTTATATTGTTGATTCTAAAGTAACTGTTCACACTGATCATGTTGCTATTAAATATCTTATGGAAAAGAAAGATGCTAAACCTAGACTTATTAGATGGGTTCTCCTACTACAAGAATTTGATTTGCATATTATTGATAGAAAGGGAGCTGAGAACCCCATTACAGACAACTTGTCTAGGTTAGAGAATGTTCTTGATGACCCACTACCTATTGATGATAGCTTCCCTAATGAACAATTAGCTGTCATAAATGCTTCTCATACTGCTCCATGGTATGCTGATTATGATAATTATATTATTGCTAAATTTATACCACCTAGTTTCACATACCAGCAAAAGAAAAAGTTTTTCTATGATTTAAGACATTACTTCTAGGATGACCCACACCTTTATAAAGAAGGAATGGATGGTGTTATTAGACGTTGTGTACCTGAGCATGAACAGGAACAGATCCTACGCAAGTGTCACTCCAAGGCATATGGAGGACACCATGTTGGAGATAGAACTGCACATAAGGTATTGCAATCCGGTTTTTATTGGCCTACTCTCTTCAAAGATGCCCGTAAGTTTGTCTTGTCTTGTGATGAATGTCAAAGAATTGGTAATATTAGTAGACGTCAAGAAATGTCTATGAGTTATTCACTTGTTATTGAGACATTTGATGTTTGGGGCTTTGATTATAGGGGATCGTTTCCTTCCTCTAATGGGTATACACATATTTTAGTTGTTGTTGATTGCGTTACTAAGTGGGTAGAAGCTATTCCATCTAGTAGTGCTGATCATAACACCTCTATCAAGATGCTTAAAGAAGTTATTTTTCCGAGGTTTGGAGTCCCTAGATACCTAATGATTGATGGTGGTTCACATTTTATTCATGGTGCTTTCCAAATGCTTGCTAAGTATGATGTTAATCGTAGAATTGCATATCCATATCACCCACAGTCTAGTGGCCAAGTAGAACTGAGTAACAGAGAGCTTAAATTAATTTTGCAAAAGACTGTTAATAGGTCTAGAAATAATTGGTCCAAGAAACTTGATGATGCATTATGGGCTTATAGAACTGCATATAAGAATCCTATGGGTATGTCTCCATATAAAATGGTTTATGGAAAAGCATGTCACTTACCTCTCGATCTAGAACATAAGGCATATTGGGCCATTAAAGAGCTCAATTATGATCTCAAACTTGCCGGTGAGAAGAGGTTATTTGACATTAGCTCACTTGATGAATGGAGAACTCAAGCCTATGAGAATGTCAAGCTGTTTAAAGAAAAGTTAAAAGATGGCATGACAAAAGGATACAAAAGCGTGAGTTTAATGTAGGTGATTATGTTTTTCTATACAACTCTCGTTTAAGATTTTTTGCATGAAACCTTCTCTCTAAATGGGAAGGCCCTTACGTTATCGAGGAGGTCTATTGTTCCGGTGCCATAAAAATCAACAACTTCGAAGGCACAAGTCCGAGGGTGGTGAACGGTCAAAGAATCAAACATTACATCTTAGGTAACCCAATAAATGTCAAACTAATGTTATTGAAACCGTAACCCCGGAGGAATACATAAGGGACAATTTCCATAATGTTTTAGACTCCGAAAAGGAATAGCTATGTGGTACGGTAAGTAAACCGACTCCAAAACAGTTCTAATAGAATTTTTTCTCCATTTTGGAATATTTAAGAAAATAGGAAAATAAGAAGTAGTCCGGGAAGGACACGAGGCGTCCACAAGGGTGGAGGGCGCGCCCTACCCCCCTGGGCGCGCCCCCTGCCTCGTGGGCACCTCATGTGCTCTCCGGACTCCGTTTTCTTGCATGATACTTCTTTCGATCGGTAAAAATTCATTATATAATCTCCCGAAGGTTTTGACCACCGTATCACACAAATATCCTCTGTTTTCGTTTCGAGCTATTTCTGCAACAGATTTAGAGCAAGATGTCTTCTCAAGAGTCAGTCAGGGAGAGTCGGGTGTCTCATCCGACATCGGGTCCAGGAGCAAACAGCGATGCCTATCACTTTGGGCCATCAACGGAGGAGGAGATGGAGGCTGACTTGAAAAGTATAGATGCCATGGAGGAGGATCAAGAAGTTACCTCTCGTTTCCGAGCCGGATTCACGATGGGGGAACTTCAGAGCTCAGCTATTCCAAACTCGGTCATCCCTTCCAATGTTAGATTTCTTTCTTATGAAAATATGAAAAGGAGTGTCACTTGTTCTCCAGCAGCTATGCAACATCCATGGGTGAAAGGAGCTTTAGCCGTCGCGGGTAAGCTCCGCAAGGAAACAACGGACCTCAAGCAGCAAGTCAATAAGCTCGAGGAGGAGAATCGTATCCTGAGGGGCATCATTGCCAAGAATATCACACCACCACCTCCGAAGAAGGAGACATAATCACATGGGTATGGGCACTCCCCTTGGCAACTGCCAAGCTTGGGGGAGGTGCCCCGGTGTCGTATCACCATCACACTCCTATCTTTACCGTTTTTCTTAGTTCGATCCTTGTAGTAATATCTTGATCCAGTAGAATAAAGTTTTGGTATGATTTAGTTTTGAAGTTTTGCCTTATGATCGATGTAATCGAGTCTGTGAGCTATATATAATAAAGATTAGTGTTGAGTCATGGGCTTTGCTATCTTGCTATGATCTTAAGGGAATAAAAGAATAAAAAGAAATAAAAAAGATCATATTGATCTTATGGAGAGTAATGACTTCACATAAAGAGTGTGATGAAAAAAAGTTGTTGAGAGTTGGCAAACATAGTTTTGGTCATCGTTGCAATTAATAGGAAGTAATAAAGAAAGAGAGGTTTTCACATATAAATACACTATCTTGGACATCTTTTATGATTGTGATCACTCATTAAAATATGACATGCTAAAGAGCTGATGTTGGACAAGGAAGACAACGTAATGGGTTATGTTTTCTTATATCCGAAATAAAGTATAAGTCATGGATCATCCAACATGTTGAGCTTACCTTTCCCCCTCATGCTAGCCAAATTCCTTGCACCAAGTAGAGATACTACTTGTGCTTCCAAATATCCTTAAACCCAGTTTTGCCATGAGAGTCCACCATATCTACCTATGGATTGAGTAAGATCCTTCAAGTAAGTTGTTATGTTGCATGCAATAAAAATTGCTCTCTAAATATGTATGACTTATTAGTGTGGAGAAAATAAGCTTTATACGATCTTGTTATATGGAAGCAATAAAAGCGACGGACTGCATAATAAAGGTCCATATCACAAGTGGCAATATAAAGTGACGTTCTTTTGCATTAAGATTTCGTGCATCCAACCAAAAAGCACATGACAACCTCTGCTTCCCTCTACGAAGGGCATATCTTTTACTTTATGTTCTTATACATTATGCAAGAGTCATGGTGATCTTCACCTTTCCTTTTTACATTTTATCCTTTGGCAAGCACCTTGTGTTGGAAAGATCCTGATATATATATCCAATTGGATGTAAGTTAGCATGAACTATTATTGTTGACATTACCCTCGAGGTAAAAGGTTGGGAGGTAACACTATAAGCCCCTATCTTTCTCTACGTATAATTTAAACTCCATACCCATAAGTATTGCGTGAGTGTTAGCAATTGTGAAATACTAAATGATAGTTGAGTATGTGGACTTGCTGAAAAGCTCTTATATTGATTTTTTCCGATGTTATGATAAATTGCAATTGCCTCAATGACCAAGATTATAGTTTGTTAGTTTTCAATGAAGTTTCTGATTCATAATTGACATTGTGGATAGATTTTTTACTTTAGCATAAGAAATCATATGACAATATTTATATATGTTGTTGTTATAAGAATGATCATGATGCCCTCATGTCCGTATTTTATTTTATCGACACCTCTATCTCTAAACATGTGGACATGTTTTTCGATATCGGCTTCCGCTTGAGGACAAGCGAGGTCTAAGCTTGGGGGAGTTGATACAAACATTTTGCATCATGCTTTTATATCAATACTTATTGCATTATGGGTTGTTATTTCACGTTATGTCACAATACTTATGCCTATTCTCTCTTATTTTACAAGGTTTAGATGAAGAGGGAGAATGCCAGCAGCTGGAATTCTGGGCTGGAAAAGGAGCAAATATTAGAGACCTATTCTGCACAACTCCAAAAGTCCTGAAACTCCACGAAAGTATTTTTTGGAATTAATAAAAATACTGAGCGGAAGAAATACCAGAGGGGAGCCACCCACCGTCCACGAGGGTGGGGGCGCACCCTACCCCCCTGGGCGTGCCCCCTGCCTCGTGGGCCCCCTGGCAGCCCTCTAGTGACCATCTTCTGCTATATGAAGTCTTTTACCCTGAAAGAATATTAAGCAAGCTTTTGGGATGAAACATCGCCGCCACGAGGCGGAACCTTGGCGGAACCAATCTAGGACTCCGGCGGACTTGTTCTGCAGGGGAACTTCCCTCCGGGAAGGGGAAATCATCACCATCAATCCTCTCATCGGGAGGGGGTGGGTCTCCATCAACATCTTCACTAGCACCATCTCCTCACAAACCCTAGCTCATCTCTTGTATCCAATCTTTGTCCCAAAACCTCAGATTGGTACCTGTGGGTTGCTAGTAGTGTTGATTACTCCTTGTAGTTGATGCTAGTTGGTTTATTCGGTGGAAGATCATATGTTCAGATCCTTTATGCATATTAATACCCCTCTGATTATGAACATGAATATGATTTGTGAGTAGTTACGTTTGTTCCTAAGGACATGGGAGAAGTCTTGCTATAAGTAGTCATGTGAATTTGGTATTCGTTCGATATTTTGATGGGATGTATGTTGTCTCTCCTCTAGTGGTGTTATGTGAACGTCGACTACATGACACTTCACCATTATTTGGGCCTTGGAAAGTAATAAGTAGATGATGGGTTGCTAGAGTGACAGAAGCTTAAACCCCAGTTTATGAGTTGCTTCGTAAGGGGCTGATTTGGATCCATATGTTACATGCTATGGTTAGGTTTACCTTAATACTTCTTTTGTAGTTGCGGATGCTTGCAATAGGGGTTAATCATAAGTGGGATGCTTGTCCAAGAAAGGGCAGTACCCAAGCACCGGTCCACCCACGTATCAAATTATCAAAGTAACGAACGTGAATCATATGAGCGTGATGAAAACTAGCTTGACGATACTTCCCATGTGTCCTCGGGAGCGCTTTTCTCTATATAAGAATTTGTCCAGGGTTGTCCTTTGCTACAAAAAGGATTGGGCCATATTACTGCACTTTATTTACTTTCATTGCTTGTTACCCGTTACGAATTACCTTATCATAAAACTATCGGTTACCGATAATTTCAGTGCTTGCAGAGAATACCTTACTAAAAACCGCTTGTCATTTCCTTCTGCTCCTCGTTGGGTTCGACACTCTTACTTATCGAAAGGACTATGATAGATCCCCTACACTTGTGGGTCATCAGTACCCTACCGAAACCATCAGGCTTGTTGTGAGAGAAGCTCTCGTTTGCCAGAAGCTTATACCCACACCTGCCCCAAATGGGACAATATTTTTACCACGGCTTTTCGCTACCGTTCCATGATATATGTCAAGTTTCATGAATTTCAGACGAGTTTTCAATTTACTAGAATTTTAAAAACATGTACCTCAATGTTAGCGGCCGAGCGACAGTGTCAAGGTGTTTGACATTCATTCTCATTTCTTGTATGTGACCTAAGCTTCCATCCAAGGACAAACATTTGATTTTGCAACCCGTTTTTATGGACTGGAGAATGTGCTTTAATTTTGAATTGTGCACCAGAAATGGCTACAAAACCAATTTAATATATAAATTTTCCAAACGAAACCCTGAATAATTCCAATTTTTTTACGACACACATATAGTTGCATGTTCACTGCAGATAAAAGGTCTAGCAATTCAAACACCGTCCATTGCCGCTGTGACCCCATTATGTAATTCAAATCAAAATTAAAAATCAAGTAGATCCCACATAGTTTGTTATCACCAACCGTGTGAGATACAATACAAATATCCTGGAGCACCATCGGTGTATAGAACGCCTATGGCTTACGCAAGAAGGTGTGGCAACTACAGTCCACAGCTGGCGCGTCAAGCACAGCTCGCTCCCCAAATATCATTTCACTGTTCAATCGTCGCCGGTGAAAGATGGGGTCGTGGAACCGCGTCGTGAGGGAAACTTTGGCGGCCCACTCTAGCAAGAGCGCGGTTGCAGATGCCATGCGCATGCTAACAAGGTGCATGAGCATGGACGCAATCTATGACCGGACGGCCAAGGCAGCCCATACGGCCGCTGTTGCTTCTCAGGTGGTGGCAGTAACATCTGCCTCGGGGATAGCAACTAGAGAGAGTGGCATAGCAGTTGTCCGTTCCACAGCGGCGGCCTTAGCCCTGATGGAGGCCGCCCACGATCATGTCGAGGCCGCCCATGCCCAGCTTGTGGCGGTCACCGCACAAATCGAACGAAGCTTCTCCGACAATGGTCGGCAACCCACGGCAGAAGAGTTGGCAATGGCCGAGAGCGTTCGAGCAGCCATCCGTTCCTCCGCCGCATATCTTGCGACAACGGAGCCCGTCCAAGCCTAGATCACGGCCGCCCATGCCCAGCTCATGGCGGCCTTTTCCAAAGAGATGGAGGACGCGGATGGCGAGATGCTTGCCGAGTATGGTGTGATGGATGCCATGGAGCCCCTTCCCTAGGAGACCATCGGGTGCGAGCTGGACATGGAGGAGGAGGCGGAGATCGACGAGCACCAGCCATAGTAGTACTCTTTGTTTTTTTTAATTAAGAACGCCGGCCTTTAATTTTTTAGGGTAATGTTTAGGCCAGCTAGCTCTGTTTAGTTGCTGAACTTGCTCGATTAAGAAGTGTGGGTGTGCTGTAGTCTCCTTTGTGTACCCAAAATGCAATGACGTGGATGACCACTGTAACCAGGGAAATTGGAACCAAAATTTTTGGCGTTAAAACTTATCACACACAAGTTAAGCTATCTGAATCGTTTGTGATGTTCACATATCGTACACAGTTTCGAATAAGGTACCGTGTCTGATGACACTTTGCGTGCTAGTTTTTTCGCTGAACCGATTCAAAATTTTCGGCTTCCGCGGAAATATCTACCTCCCCACCCCCTCCCCCTTACCAAAAGCCACATTTCCCCTGTTTCCGCCTTTCTTTCCAAGTTGAAACCTTCACTCCTTGCTTGCAGCGCCGCCCCCTCCCCCTCGCCGGCGACCCTCCTTCACGCTGCTCGGCCTCGTCTATCCAAGCAGGTAATCCACACCAGACCCCCATCCTCATCCTCCTTACACATCCCACATGCCCCTACCTCCGGTGCGACACCTTCCACCCAAATCACCGACCCCTCCACCAAATAAGCGCCGCCCTAAGCCATGGTGCACGCAGTATAGCCAGGAGCTCAAGGAGCATTTGGCAGCGGAGAAGCAAATCATGGACACACGCGCGGATGAGGTCGCGATCGCTACCGTTCGTGCCGACCCCCAGATCTTGGAGGAGCACCTTGCCATTTGCTAGCTACGCCGGTTAAGCATGCTCGGTTTACCCGTTGCGTGTCCTGCTCCTGCCTTTCATTAACTAATTCTAGTGAATTGTGCTTTATAATTTTATCATGCAATATGTTGCTCCTATGTATATGTTCTATATGTCATGCAGTGTGGTGCTCACTTATTAACTGTTTGGCCAATTAGTTGTCGTCTTCAGTTAATTGTTTGGTTCAATTCTGCAAATGTGATGTTCAATTCTTCAGGATGGAATTCTGTATTATCTTCCATGTGAGAAATAAATCAAATTTATCTTTACAACATACATGATAAACAAATACATTCGCTATATTTCCAAGTTGTCAAGCATGCTTGGTTTGGTTATACATTGTCCAGCGTGGTGCTCAGTTAACGTTTGGTTCATTGGTGTTGTGGTGTTTAGTTAACTGTTTGGTTTAATTCTGCAATGCGATGTTCAATAGTTGTGGGTGCATTCTGTTATTGTATACCATGTGAGAAGTAAATCAAATTTGGATGTACTAAATACATGAGAAATAAATACAATTGCTATATTTCCAAGTTGTTAAGCATGCTTCGTTTGGTTAACTGTCTGATCTTCTATTGGGAATATGTTATATTGTGCAATGTGGTGCTCAGTTAATGTTTGGTTCATTTGTTGTGTTGTTTAGTTAACTGCTTGGTTCAATTCTGCAATGCGATGTCCAATTGTCGTGGGCAGAATTTTGTATTGGTGTGCATGCGAGGAATAAATCGAATTTGGCTGCACTTAATACATGAGAAACATACAAGTGCTATATTTCCTAGTTCTTAATCATGCTTGGTTTGGATAAATGGGTTTTCCATGTAGCTTGAATTAATCTGATGAATCTGCAATGTGCTTATTTTTCATCAACATATTTTACTGATAGCATGCAAACCCTTACTTAACCTGATGACTAACTACCTTATATGTGTTGCACGGAAACAATGGGAAGTACTGAGGTTTACAATCGAGGTTAGCACGTGCATGGTCTGTTGTCTAATAGCACATTATTGTGCAATTGCAGGAACCATTCTGATATTTAGGTTTTTAACAATTTGGTCTTGCACATGTAGGTCTTGCTGTCAGAGGTTTTGACCCACTGTTCGACCCTTTTTGCATATGGGGAAATGAGTTGCCCATGAATATCAATCAAGTCAAGAAACTTAGAAAGATTGTTAGGATAAAGAAACTAGCGACAAAAAACAACAAGATTTTTGTCTGCACAATGAAGAAGACATCAGTTCACTACAAGATGGTACTAACTATCATACCTTGTCTTTTTTTATTCCTTTGACCCATTTCCAATATAGAGAAGATATTTATGAACATCCTTGTTTTCAAGCCTTTCTAAAGCAGTTCACTGATGCTTACCTCTCAAACCACCTCTATGGTCATGAGGCGAGGAAGGTTTTCATACAACACCCATGGTTCAGTATTTAAGTGTTCCTGAAGAGGATGAAGGATGGACGGTCAATCATCCACAAACACTGGCCTAAAGTTGCAAAGACCTTCAACATGAATGAAGGATCAATATTCGCCTTTCGCTTCAGCAGTTTTCCCGATGAGATGCATCTGTCTATGTACCGTCTATGATGCTAATTTCGAAAGGTTCTAGATGTTGCATGTGAAACTTGGTGTTGGTGCAGTTGTGTAATGGGGTAGCTGAGTGCTGAAGATATATCATGTTGTACTCTGATGTATTTCAATTATGAAATCCTGCTTCCTTGATATGGGAATGAAATATATTATGTGTTTAATATGAATGTAAATTAGATTAATAAATGGATTATTAATAATAGGGCAATTAGCCTGCTAATGGCAAATTAGCCTGCTAATGGCGTATTAGCCTGCTAATGGCGAATTAGCCTGCTAATTGGGTTTTGCTATTGCAAACGGTTATTGAGAAAATACCCGTGGGCGATGACCTAAGACAACGCACACAGTTTTTAGGAATAAACTGTGTTGGATCGATGAACAATCACACATGACATTCTCTTCAAAACTGTTTGCGTTAGGCCAGCTTGCGCAAGCGTTTACCGCATAAAAACTTTGTGTGATGGATAGCCTTTGCCACACCGTTTCTTCTACGCACTGTGTGTGCATTCAATAACGCAAACGATAACATTGTTAATATTGTGTGCGATGGCAACACTATCACAAACGATTTAACTAGGAAAATTGTGTGTGATGTACCTGCGAACGGAAACATTTTCCTTGGAGCGACTATGTGGGATTTATATACGAACAAAAACATTTAGCGGGGACTGACTGTGTGGGATGTACTTACGGCTGGAAACGATTTCGCATATATAATTCTATTTTTAGCACTACTGTACGTATAATCATATTTGCTCGCTCGTCGGTCCCACACGACCTCATTTTGCCGAGCGTGTCTGCCAGGAGGTCATATCCCCGACGGTTTCTGGGTCGTGTGGGAAGGACCCCCCCCCCTATCGAAATCACTCACTAGGTGACAGTTCAGAACACCGTCGCAGAAAGGAGTTAAAACCCGTTTGTATAGCACCTCGCTGTACCAGTGGTGGGACACATTTCGCCTGCTCACGAAGACGCGGAGGAGCGCCCCTCGTCCCCTGGCAAAGGGTTGGGCTGAAGCCAGCAAGGCACGGCCCACCAAGACGGGTCCACCTCACAAGGGTCTGCGCTAGCCAAAGCTCAAGAAGAGAAATCACCGGCAAGGGCGTCCAATGAGGGGTCTGCTCGTGTCGAGGTCACAGCCACCGAAGTGGTGGATGTGGACCACGCGTGGGCAACTGATGATGCCGGGCAGGGGGATGCCAGCTTACAGCAGCTGCCATCGGGTAATCCACTTGTCCTTGCTTCTACTCACTTGAATTGTTTGTCTCCTGGCTTTGATTTATTAGTGCCTGGCTTCTTATCACCCATCTATTGATTTTATTTGTAGCCCCTTTGATTGAGGAACCCGAGCTCTTGGAAGAGGTGGCCAACATTAGGAAGAGTGCTGCTGAGGAAGTAGCCAGGATTGCTGCAGCGGAAGGCTATGAACAGACTATTGGGGATATCTAGGAGTCCTCGGGAGAAATAGAGAAAATCCTCGGTAACATATCTGGCCCGGAAGCAGTTGTCGAGGAGAAGGCTCGTCTCCAATCTATGGGGCCCTTTCCTTTGAACTCATCTTCGGTCGCGGCCCCGCAATCATCCCCAAGCAAGTTCGCACTAGTCCTCGCCCAATCTGGACATGCGGCCTCAGGCACATCTGTCTCTGCAGGCGCAGACTTCAATGAAGAAATCAGATGCATACTCGCGCCACTGTCTCAGAGAGTTGAAGAAGCTGGTGTTTCTGCTGATGGCGCCAAAGTTTTGGCTTTCCTAGAATCCATGGAGCCAGGTCTCAAAGACGTGCGGAATAGGTATAGCCTCAAATGGCAGGCAATCAAGGAGCAGCGTGACTCTATTGGTCTTATGGACCGGAAGATGGCGGATAAAGGCAAGTGGTACAAGAAGCAGTCCCATTCCATTATGCGACAGGAGGAGGTGCTGACCAAGGCCAAGGAAAAGATTGTTGCCTGGGAGATCCGGTTGGTAGAGCGCGAAGCGCTTCTAAACACCAAGGAGAAGGGCCTCTCTGCCCGGGAAGGAATGCTCGAAGCTACTCTCTACGGCAAGGACGAGGAGCTGGAGTCCCTTTTCAGCAGCACACCAAGGACTTGGCAGACGGCCACAAAACCACCCTCAACACACTCACCCTTGAATCCACGGCCCAGCAAAGGAAGGTTGCCGACGAGCTAGCTACCGCATCTGCTACCAAGACCAATCTTGAAAACCAAGTGGGCAAGCTGACAGAAGACCTTGCCCGGAGTAATAAGGAGATCCTGGTCCTCAAAGAGGAAGCGCGGAAGGCAGAGGCTACCCTGGAGAGCGTGCAATTGCAGCTTTCCTCCAAGAGCCAAGATCTTGATATTGCCAACAACACCGTCTCCAACATGAAAGCCAGGCTTGGATCTCTAGAGAAGGAGCTCGAATCTGCCGGTTGTTGTGAGAAGCTGCTGATGACGGACTTGACCAAGGCAAGAACTCTCCAAAAAGATGCAGAAGACAAGATGGAGAACCAAATCCAGCGGTGTGACCTATGGATCAACACCATGGTTGATATCGCTGAACACGTCACTACTCAGATTGCGAACATGGATATGAAGAGCTGGGCCTTCTCCGTTGGCAAGCATGAGGTTCCAAGTGTCAAGTTGGCAGTCTTCTTTGAAGGCCTGATCGAAGGGTTGAAGATGTATGAAGATGATAGAGCTGCCTGCTTAGCCAACTAGTCCTGGAAGCTTGCTTGCGATGCCCTCTTCCTGCTCCTGAGCAACCTCGCCTTCTTCCACCCAAACCTTGATCTCTCTGATGGTTTCAATAAGCTGGCGCTAGGAGCCAACGTCTCTGCTGCCGCGGAGAAGGCGGGCCCCCTTGCCGACAGGGTTCTCTCAATCCCAAGAGTTCAGGAAGACCGCCGGACCCAGCCTTGAGCCATTCTTGTCGCTATGTTTTCCCTGTACTAAGACACAATGTGTATCCCGTATTAGGTCATGTACTATTTTCGTTTTAACATTTGCTATTGATGTTTATATGTGAGTGCATGCTATACCCTTCGTTTCTCCATTTGTATTCGTATGGTTAATTTCCTCGCGTACTTTGGTTGCCACTAACAACATGTTGCCACGATTGTTGTGAGGAATGGTTCCTTAGCATTCTGCTGGCAAGGACGCGCTGCCGGTGGGTTTTCCTTAACGGTTCCTGTTGCTGCCACCTGCTTCATTCAGCAGGCTCGAAACAATGCAGGGGCGCAAAACAGAAACAGTAAGGTTCCATTATGCAGAGGACCCATCATACAAAACCTTGGTCGTTCAAGGGATATGCAAGAGCTAGTTCTGAAGAAAGTTCATAAGCACGCCAACTTAGCTTTCGTTCATCCTTCCCTCCTACTGGGACGTGTACTTGATCGTGCATGTCATCTCTTTTTTTTACGTGTGGCCTCCCTTCGTCTTGGTGCTTCCCGGTGAAATCACGCATGTATATCCACTTTCACCCTGGAAAGAGGGGAAAAGGGAAGGAAAAAATAGATGGTACTAGGCGGTCCATTAGTCACGTGCTCAACTCCGGCACGGGCCGAGGGGTTAAGTAGACATCAGCAATCAATGAAACATCATGTAAAAAAGGAAGAATGGGTCCCTCTCTTCCTTCCATATCCTCCAATGACTCCTTGGTGGCTTCTGTGTTAAACACGCCGGCACACAGTGCCTTGTCACGGCTTGCCTGCCTGGGGTGCCAACCGACAGATTTGCCCTAGCATCCAGCTCAGCATTTGCCCTTGGCGGGACAAATACAGGACCGAGCTTCCCTGTGGGCTCATCGATGCCAGTCATATCGCTGTCATGCAACCCGACCATTGGAGAGGAAGGAAGTAAGAGAAAGCCATGCATGCACCATTCTCTTGCCCGTCAGATCGAGCGGCGCCTCTTTGGGGCGGGCGCACTCGACCGAGGATCATGAGATAAACGACACCGCCGCTCGGCCCATCTCTCCTTATGATCGTGGAAGGCTCAGTAGCTATGCTATTTGTGCCAGCCGCGCCACCCGTAACATCGACGCCCCTCGCTCTCGCTGTCATTGCTGCTGCGGCGGGGGTGTGAGATGGAGCCTTGGAAGGAGGAGTCTGGGGAGCAACATTGCTCCTCTTCTTCGAAGCCATGAACGAAGAAGGCGATGATGAAGACCGATGATGATGAAGATCGATGCGATCTTCACAACTTCGGGTTCGTGCAAGCGATTTCCCCCTACCTAGTGCGCCAAAGATGTCGTGGGTGGACACGATCACCTATAGGGCCACCGGCCCCTTCGTGGTTCGGCAAGGGGGAGATCACATTGCACGAAGAGCGGAAGCCATGAGGCATCACGACAATGAGACTCTGGTGGTTTTTACCCATGTTCGAGCCACTGAGAAGCGTAAAACCCTACTCCTACTTTGGTGGATTGGATGGATGAACATGACGACGCGCAGCGCTCAAGCCTGGCAAGGTGGCCTTGAGGAGAGCAACTTCGCGCATACAAGTATGTGATGGTCTGAATCCTTCTCTAGGTTGCCTTGGACCTCCTTTTATAGCTTAAGGGGTAACCAAAGTGGCAAAATAGTCATTATCTCGTGATTAGATAGCCAACAGTGATATCATATCTAAATCGGGTACCTAGGACAAAACGCCATAAATGCTACCTTAGGTTTACACACGGAGGTGCATCCCCGGCAAGTTTATGTCGCCGCTTAGCCACCTTCTGCTTATTATCTTGACACGCCCTTGGACGAGTGTCAAATGGACGTGATCTGCTTTCCATCGAGCTGCCATGTGCTTAGTGAGAGCCACTTAATCACCTGGGGGGCTCGACACCGCATCGACAAGTGACTGGCGTTGCAATGCGGTCGAGTAGTGGTAACAGGTCTGTGCCTGTCGGGGGTAGGGCTTGCCGGGCCTTCTTGGAGAGGTGTGCACTTCCGTCTCCGGTCGCCCCGGAGGCGCAGCTGGCATGGTTTGGCTTTGCTATTATGTTCTGCATTGACTCTACCAGCCTCACCTGACCAGCAGAGGATGCTTCTCTTGGAATATCTTGTCTTGTACGTTGACTTGGTCTTCTTGATCCGCCCCTTGATCTCACGAAGAGCGGTTCCTCTGGCCCAGCCTTGTGTGGACTTGACTTGAGCTTGTACTCGCAGGTTCAGCAATCTTGAAGCAACTACTACCCCGGAAAGCCTTGGCCATCGGGGCGGAGGCTTTTGGTCCATGCACAAGTCAGGGGAAATAAACACCCCTGTTTGTGTACCCCGACAGTCATGTCCCCATCTATCACTAGGATTGAGCACCACAAGATCGAACCCATTACAAAGCACCTCTCACATTGCAAGAAAAATCAATCTAGTTGGCCAAACCAAATCAATAGATCGGAGAGAAATACAAAGATATAACTATCATGCATAAAAGAGTTCAGAGAAAACTCAAATAATATTCACGAATAATCTGATCATAAACTCACAATTCATCGGATCCCAACAAACACACCGAAAAAGTGATTACATCGACTAGAACTCCAAGAACATCGAGGAGAACATTGTATTGAATATAATAGAGAGAGAGAGCCATCTAGCTACTAATGTGGACCAGTAGGTCTATGGTAAACTACTCACACATCATCGGAAAGGCAGCAAGGTTGATGTAGAGCCCCTCCATGATCGAATCCCCCTCCGACAGAGTGTCGAAAAAGGCCTCCAAATGGGATCTCGTGGTTCTGGAACTTGCGCCGGTGGGAAAAGTATTTTGGCTGCCTCTCTGGTGGTTCCCCGATTTTAGAGAATTTATAGAGGCAGAGTTAGGTCAATGGAGCCGCGTGGGCCCCACCAGCCACTAGGGTGAACCTACCCCCCTGGGCGCACCCTGGTGCCTCGTGGGCGCATGTTTCATCTTATGGTCCTCTCCCAAAGCTTCTAATGTCTCTTTTGTCCAGAAAAAATCTCCAAAAAGTTTCGTGGCATTTGGACTTCGTTTGGTACTGATATTCTAAAAAATTAAAAATAAGCAAAAAAACAGCAACTGGCACTGGGCACTAAGTTAATAGGTTCTGAGCGGTAAGGGCATACAAGACCAACTCAATATCTATCGTGCTAGATGAGTTTTTATTCAATATCTTTCGTCGCATTTTCCCTTGTCGCTTCTGAGCGGTAAGGGCATACAAAACAGAAGAAAAAAAACTGAATGATTAGAGTTGGCATATGCAAATTTACTTGGAATGGATGTAAATACCGCTTATAGGTAGCTATGGTGGACTCATTTTTCACAAATTTGGGTTTAAGGAATTGGATGCACAAGCAGTATTTCCGCTTAGTACAAATCAAGGCTAGCAAATAGATTGAGAAGCAACCAACCGAAAAACAAAATGGATCATAAACATGCATTGAGAATAACTAACACTAAATAATGCACCATAAGTAGGATGTAACTTCATTGCATAACTATTGACTTAATGTGCATCCATAGGGAACCACAAACCTTAACACAAATATTCTTACTAAATCACAATTACTCACTAGCATAACTTGTAATAGCCCGACACCGATGCTCGAGGTGCCTTCCAGTTATTTTATTATCACCGTGTGTTTTATTTGTTTGGTGCATTCATCAACGCATCATTCACATTGCATCGGCAGCCTATGCAGTCATT
>NC_041383.1:359012766-359023030 GCF_002162155.2 Triticum dicoccoides
AAATGTTCTTAGAATGGGTTAAGAGTTGGCGTGCGGTCGTGTTATATTGTAGGTCGTCCACCTACCAAATTTTGTCGCACTCGGAGGTCATTTGATGCCCCAACCGTTAATCTATAGTGGCACTATAGCCGGTTCAATTGTCAGACATTTTCGGTAAAACAAACTGTTGTCGGGTTGCCCGTCTTCCCTCTCATCTCAACCCATAGCCCATCTACACAGCCCACTAAACTCTAACCTAACCCCTTCGACCCGAGCCATCCGATCGAGATCGAACGGCCCGAAAGTATCCCCAAACCCCTCCAACTTGCTCCTCTTCCTATAAATGGAAACCCTCTCCTCCAATTCTAGAAACACTAATCCCCTCCTCAAATTCAATGCGCCTCCAGCCCTCTACCGCCAGTTGTCGCCTCCACCTCCCTCCTCCCAACTCTCGATAATGGCTCTCGTGGATGTTCTCACCGCTCACTCGGTTTCATTTTGCATGCGTTGTTCCAGGGCGAGACTCGGTGGATGGAGAAGCCTTTGATAGAAGGATGAAGATAGTGATGGAGACTTTGGTGAGGTTGTTGGAGGCGATGGCGGTGATGGTGGAAGCGATGGTGGAGATGGTGCAGGCCCCTCTTGACCTCCCGACGGCACCAGCCCACGCACATAGGCATCACGCTGCCCATTGCTAGTTACCTCCATGGTGATGGCCTCTTCCACGCAATGGCAGTACTATGGCTACCCGCCATCGCGCTTGAGAACGTCCACCTTGAGGTCATCCTCCCCACCAGCGAGGATGGGTAAAGGGTCCTCTGAAGCAAGAGTTGTAGACCAAAGCGAGAGGGAAGACAGTGTGCGCGACATTCGACATGCGGCACCAAAACATCAAACTTATAATAAAATGCAACCATTTTAAGAAAAGACAAAATGCCCATGAAACATCCTGGCTTGGCACACCCTGGCTAGAGCAAGCCG
The DNA here is from genome assembly GCF_002162155.2 of Triticum dicoccoides. Taxonomy (NCBI): domain Eukaryota; kingdom Viridiplantae; phylum Streptophyta; class Magnoliopsida; order Poales; family Poaceae; genus Triticum; species Triticum dicoccoides. The sequence goes on from NC_041383.1 coordinate 359,013,727, forward strand.
GCCTCGGTGACCTGGGTCCATTAAACGACGAGAGAACACTGAGTCGGGCGCACGAGAGTTCCCAACTCGAAAAGAGTGACAACTCGCTATACGAGCGCACCTGGCTCATGACGACGGGCATGCAATGCTCAGACCACAAGCTGGGTGCACGAGCATGTCTGGGTCGCGCGAGCGATGTAGCCCAGTAGAGGCGAGCGCCGCTGACATCCCGTCTCGCCCATCACGCATGGTGCAAAGTGTGAGAGGGCTCAAGCGGGCGCGACACAAACCCACTGCGGAGAGGTGGCCTTGGCCGCACCCACGGCCCACGCCTTATGGACACTTGTAGCAATGTGGACGTGTGTAGAGCGTCCGAGGAGATCTAATTATGTGGGTGGCTATGGAGCCAGCCGTGGGAGGGCCCCACACAACGAATAGAGCGGGGGCACTCTCGACAATGGAGGCTCCTAGGAGGCTGGTACTCCAACATTCTTTATAGGAGTAAGAACTCCAAATTTGACAAGTTATGTACAAAACTTGACTAAAAGAATGTGTAGGTCATGAATATGTCATTTGCATACATGTTTGCACTGTTTAAAATGTTGGATTTAATTAAACTACATTCATGCATTACTAAAAAAAGCCTAATTAATAACTAATTTATCCTAGCTTGGTTTAATATGCCATGTTGGTTAGCATAATTCGTAGATCATTAATATGTCATCCTCATGCATGTGTGCATCAACTAAAATTGCAGTTAGGCTTAATCCATAATTAACCTTTCTCTTGTTATGTACTTTTTGGGAAATTCTTTATATATGATTTCCCACTTCATTTAAAATAAGTAGATAGTCTTAGTCTATATCCATCACCATCCTATGCCATGTTCATCCATGATTAACCTCCATCTATAATTGTGGCATCCATTGAACATACCATATCTACTGCATGTTCATCCAATTAACTTGATCCATGTAGCATTGATATCCAACGTATCAATAATTTTTTAAGTATTCATTCTTTATTTGCATCATTTATTTATGTTTTTGGCACAATATTTATTTGGACTAACCTATTAATCTAGTGCCAAAAGCCAGTTCTTGTTTTCTATTGTTTTTGGAAATATAGGTCAAAAATACATGGAGCCTAGAAGCTAAAAAATGTGACTTTTTTATAGAAAGTAACAGATTTTTGGGCGAAGGAATCAATGTAAGGCAGTGCGCGGCCAAGCCCTAGATCGTGAGGTGGTTGTGTCGAGGCTCCTTAAGGCGGTTGATGCCATTCTTTCACCGCAAGAAAGCAATTTTTCAGGGCGTGGGGGGAGGGATTGTGTCAAAAAATCTTCCCAAATGGAGTTACGTATCTCCTGATATTTAGGAAACGTGCTCAGCCACAGAAACAATTCTGAAACAGAGAGAAAAAGAGGAGGAGAGATACAATGTCAGAGAGGCTCTCGCCCCTCTGGGAGCCATGGTGGCCATGAACAAGAGGGAAGAATCTCTCTCCATCTAGGGTGGAGGCCATGGAGGAAGAAGGAGGGGGCTCTCTCCCCCTCTCTCCCAATGGTGCGAGACTGCCACCGGGGGAACTATCATCACCGACATCTCCATCACCTTCCCCACTTCTATTCAGCGGTCCACTTTCCCGCAACTCGTTGTAATCCCCTACTTGAACATGGATGCTATTGATTATTATTATGATGATTTATTGCATCTTCTTTATGTCCGAGTAGAGTATTGTTCTCATATGGGTTAATTGTTGAATTGTTGTGATTGGTTTGAGTTGCATGTGGTTATGTCACTATTATTTGGTGCCCATCATAGGAGTGCACGCATGGACCACAGGTTAGGGTTATTAGTGTGTTTATAGGACTATGCATATGGTGGCAGGAGTGACCGAAACCTCGCTTCACCATGGAAATTGATACATAGGATTGAACGGGGGCCAATATATCTTAATATTATGGTTGGATTTACCTTAGTGAAACTTGTTAGTACTTGTGGATTCTTTCTAATAGCTTCAATCATAAGAACGTATGACTCAAAGTATGGATAGTATGTTAGTAGACTTTTCCCACATATAAACTTGCAATGATGATCGGTTTAATAACTTAGCTAATTGTCTAGAGACAATTCCGCACACCATACCACCATTATTTCTCACCCCTATTTGTATTATATTATATAACATTATACTATTATTTAGGCATCACTTAACTTTTATGTTCACGGCCGTTGTTATCTTGCAAAGCTATCCTTTCATACCTGTAAAGTAGTTCTAGTTTTATTTGCTAGATAAAGCAAACGCTCGGTGTACGTAGGGTTGTATAAGTGGCATATTGATATTACCTTTAACGCCATGTGGGTTCCACAATCCATATTTACCCTCTCCATTGTTGAAAAGTGCTACGACAATTGCACTTGGAGATTATCAAGCTCTTTTTTGGAGCCTTTGTTGGGATCAATAGCATAGGGTGAATATTCCGCTTGTTGACTTTATCACTAAGTGAATTTTATTTTCTATTCTTGTTTCTTATCTTTAGATATGGATAAAAACGCAACTTACATGTTACTCATCATTCATCAGCCCTGTCCATCAGGATAGGAACCACCGTGGCTTGTAGTTTTCGAACTATTTATTGCAGCAACTTCATAAGTTGATCAAGATTAGTCTGCACGATTATAAGACGGCGTGCTTAGTCTGGTTACCACACTCTGTGTTCAAGAGGAAGAAAATTAAGCCAAGAGCCAAATTGAAGAAATTACGTGCCACGAAGGACAAAAGAGGCTTGATAACAATGTGGTGGCCCAAACCCACTTCTCAAAGTCCATGTGTTGTATAGGGTGCTTCATCGCCTTGGTTGTAGGCATTCCCTGCTTGGCGCTTCAGGCACCCATTATAGTTGTTCTACAAACGAGCGCACACACCCCGTCTCGTTGGGCCAACTCATTTGTCTTTTTTCCTTTTTCTGGTAAATTGCAAAAAACGTGCGATCACCTAGAATCAAACTCACGATCTCTTCCTCTTGTAAAAGACGCGCTAACCACTAAGCCAACTTAGCGCTTATGACATCTCACTTCTTTTTGCTTGTTTTATTGTTTCTCATATCGCTGAATGCCCCTAGTATTCTAGACCAGTTTTAGTTTGCTTTTTCTTTTTCCTATTTCTGTTTTTTCTTTAATCCTTTTTCCATTTTCTTTACCTTTTTTCTTTATTCATTTTTTTCAAAATGCTTGAACTTCCTCAAATTCTATGAATTTTTTTAAATCAATGAATATTTTTTAATATCGGTGAACTTTTTTCAATTCTGATATTTTTTTCAAATTCAATGGTTTCTTCAAGAAAAATGATGAACTTTTTTCCAAAGTCGATGAACTTTTTTAAAAATTAATGAACTTTTTTACAAATTCGTGAACTACTTTTCAAATTTGATGAAATTTTTTAACTTTGTGAACATTTTTTCAAAATTGATGAACTTTTTTCAAAATCGATGAATTTTTTTTCAAAGTTGATGAACTTATTTTCAAAATCGGTGAATTTTTTCCTATTTTTTGAACTTTTCTTGAAATTTGATGAACTTTTTTTTCAAAACCATGAACTTGCTTTCAAATTTACGTTTTCCTTTTTCAGATAATTTATATTGGGTATATGTTAACGTTTTACTAAACAAAAGCTTTACTAGCCTTGTTTTCTCTTAGTAGACAACAAAGATACTTTGGTCTAGTGGTTAGTGCGGTAAGAGGTCAACCTATATAAAGCAAAGAAGGGACTATCCTCGACTCTAACCAAGCAACTTTACGATCATTGCAATCTACACACAAACCCAAGTTATTATACGAGTCCAGTCAAGCAGGCAGTAGAATGTTATCTTACGTTGCTTGCCCAAACATGGGTAAACTATGCACCATCCGGATCACCGTAACGTGCCCTACCCCACCATGAATACCATCAACAAGGTTTAGAAAATAAATCTTTTTTCTTGAAACGGAGGTAAAAGCTTTGCCTCATCCATTAATTAAGATAGAAAAGAGTTTGTTATAAGACACCCAACAAACACGACATGCGGATTAATAAATCTTTTGAAGGATATGGGGGCTAGACTAAGGTTTTGCCTTCGTTTTAGCTTCGTCTGGCTGCTGATCGATTAGGATTATTGTGTTTTTTTCTTCACGTTTCCTTCTAGCAAGTTATTGGGCTGGCTCGCTAAGCGTCCCTAGCGAGCACCAGGAGCGCCAACTGAGCTTAGAGCGCCGATTAGGAGCTCCCTTTGTTGTAGCCCTAGGTCAACCTATATAAAGCGAAGCACTAGGCCAACCTATATAAAGCGAAGTAGGGACCATCATCGACGCTAACCAAGCAACTTTATGATCATTGCAGTTCTTTAACCAAGCAACTTTACGATCATTGCAATTCTTATATGAGTCCAGTCAAGCATGAAGAAGAATATATTATCTTAGGTTGCTTGCCCGGACATGGGTAAACTATGCACCATCCAGATCACCATAACGTGCCCTACTCCACCATGAATATCGTCAGCAAGGTTCAGAAAGAAAATATATCTTTTGAAGGAGATAGGTTTAGACTAAGGCTCTGTTTGGTTTATCGTTTCCGTTTTAAATACCCCTGTAAAACTTACAGACCTCCGCCCGTCGTTTTGCTTTCCGGCCGAAAATAGCTCTTGGTCAGTAAGTTACACCTGTAAATAAATTACACCTGTATTCAAATACATCGATACCAAGCGCGCCTTAAGGTTTTGCCTTAAGCAACTTTACGATCATTGCAGTTCTTATACGAGTCCAGTCAAGCAGGAAGAATATTATCTTAGGTTGCTTGCCCGGACATGGGTAAACTATGCACCATCCAGATCACCATAACGTGCCCTACCCCACCATGAATATCGTCAGCAAGGTTCAGAAAGAAAATATATCTTTTGAAGGAGATGGGGCTAGACTAAGGTTTTGCCTTCATTTTAGCTTCGTCTGGCTGCTGTTCAGGAAGCCGAATAGAAGTGGCCCACTAATCCATTATTAATACCAACTTGAGCAAACATTAGCCATCAGATGCCGACATAATTTTAGAGTTCACTCAGATTATGAGGATAGTTAACATTAAAGAAGAAAAACAGGCTCATGTAACATACAGGGTACAATCCTTCATATTCGTTTCTACTTCTCCATCAAAGCACGCAGGCTTCATCAGCGCATCAAATGAACATGGACATAAAAGGTTCAAACCAATAAGGTAAGCTACATCTGCTAGTACAGAAGAGCTTCACCAGTTTGCATTATTTCTGTGAATAAAATCAGGAAAACAGAAGTGGTGCTCATGCAGAAGCTGCCATCAGCAGCTCGCTATCAGCTCGATCACGGATCCTCCTTTCCAGCTCAGGCCTGAAGTGCCTGATAAGACCCTGCACAGGCCATGCTGCAGCATCCCCGAGGGCACAGATCGTGTGGCCTTCAATCTGCTTGGTCACCTCCTGAAGCATATCGATCTCTTCTAGCTTTGCATTGCCCACTTTGAGCCTCTCCATGATCATCCAGAGCCATCCTGTACCCTCACGGCAAGGCGTGCACTGCCCACAGCTCTCATGCTTATAGAAGTATGACAGTCTAGCAATCGCATCAACTACATCTGTGGATTTGTCCATCACCATAACTGCTGCAGTGCCTAATCCGGACTGTACAGCCTTTAGTGCATCATAGTCCATCAACACGTCATCACATATGTGCTTTGGCAACAGAGGAACAGATGAACCGCCAGGGATAACTGCAAGCAGGTTATCCCATCCTCCTCTCACACCTCCGCAGTGCTTCTCGATCAATTCCTTCAGAGGTATACTCATTTCCTCCTCAACGGTACAAGGTTTGTTCACATGACCTGAGATGCAGTAAAGTTTTGTTCCCGAGTTACTCTTGCGTCCAAAACTCGCAAACCATTCTGGGCCACGCCTAAGAATTGTTGGAGACACAGCAACAGTTTCAACATTTGTGACAGTTGTGGGGCAGCCATACAGCCCAGCATTGGCAGGGAAAGGTGGTTTCAGCCTTGGTTTACCCTGCTTGCCTTCAAGACTCTCCAGTAGGGCAGTCTCTTCACCACAAATGTAGGCACCGGCACCAAAATGTATATGTACATCAAAATCATAGCCTGACCCGCAAGCGTTTTTACCAAGAAGTCCTGATGCATATGCTTCCTGCCGAGCTTTCTCAAGGTTCAGACGCTCATTCACATATTCACCTCTAATGTAGATGTAAGCAGCTGATGCCCTCATACCAACTCCAGCAATCAGGCACCCTTCCAGAAGCTTGTGGGGGTCATGACGCATGATTTCCCTGTCTTTACAAGTTCCTGGTTCACTCTCATCAGCATTAACAACAAGATAAGAAGGACGTCCATCAGACACTTTGGGCATGAAGGACCATTTGAGGCCAGAAGGAAAACCTGCACCTCCACGCCCTCGTAGTCCTGATTTCTTCATTTCATTCACTATCCAGTCTGCCCCTTTAATCACTAAATCCTTGGTTCTATACCAGTCACCTCTCTTCATTGCACCTTTCAGAAAAGGGTCATGAAGACCATAGAGGTTGGTGAAAATACGATCTTCATCTTTAAGGTCACCAAAGTGAGTCTTCTCTGGAGGTGGGGGTGGTGGTGGAGGCTGTGGTGTGCTTGATGTAGTAGCAGCCTGGGTGCTGAATGATCTGCCAGCAGGATGCAGGCCGGCACATGAGATAGAACGAGTAGGCTGTGCCTTTGATAGAGAATGCAAGTACTCAAGTGCGGCCTGGAACGAAGGAAAAACAAGACAAAATGAGGGATATGCCAATATTCTTAATTTGACTAGAACTATATGAGCCAATTTTAGAGTAAAGGAAGACAATAAGGCAATGGTAATTTAAAGGAAAGAAGGATTAATTAGGCAATGATGCCAGCAAGCAAGCTAACTCGATGTGGATGAAGTTGCACACTAGCCTTGGACAAAGTACAGAAGCAACGGCACAGTGCAGTGTGATTGTACTCCCTCTGTAAGGGTTTAGTGGGCCAGCAAGCCAAATCGGCAGGACCAAGGAACCCCGGGTTTACCACTGGTTATTAGCGGACGCTCCAGAAACCATATAATCTAATGCCTTAACTGATCCGCATTAGTAGCTACCGCACCCTTCTCACGCTTATTCCTCGCGCACACCCCCATCTTGGCCAATTCATGGCCAATCCGAACCGAATAAGCAGCGCCCGCACCAGCTGATCGTGTGTCCGTTTTAATTGAGAACTGAGCCCACCATCCCATCTCTTTTGCTAACGGGTGGGAGTTAATTGCGGCGGGAAATGAACCGAATGGGGGGAGCTCCAGGAAAAAGTGAAGTGTTTCCACATCTTGGTCGAGGCAACGGCCTTTTAAATCTGGACATGCCTATGCTGCTCGCTGGCCTAATAAACCCGGACGGAGGGAGTATAACAGAAGCACTGTATATGATGTGATCATAACTCATATAAATCGCAATTGTTCTTACCAATTATCTGGACACATAATTACGGCTAAAAATGGGAATTGTGTGCCAAAAATTACAACAAATCCAAATGGCCAATAAATACCCTAAAATCCAATAGAAAAACTAAATTCCTGACCAGCCTTATTCCACTTTGTCCTATTCAAACAAATCAGCTCAACAATCACAACATGTTACCAGGACGAATCCACAACCAGGACGAATCCACAACCACTAACCAAGCAGTAGCCTAAGTTTCCCATCACCCCAGACTTGCAATGAACAAGGTCATGACAGCAGCTCTCCATAACTCCAACCACCCAAACCCAACCCCGGATCAAGGAAACACCCAATCCCAGACACACATACATATCTCGAGTTGGAATGGGGAAAGAGGCGCTCAGGGTTGTCTACCCCCTTGGTGGTGATCTCCAGAAATGCAGAATCCTTGGCCACCTGCACGGGTACTTCACCTGTGACCAGCATCCAGCTGCTGCAGACCCAAACCGTACTGGCGGCGGCGCAGGAGGCAGCGTTGGGCAATGTGGCATACGGGCTATGTTTTAAAGGCGTCCCTAAGGCGACGCCTAGGCGTCGAAGCGCTCCCCCTCCGCTTTGGAAAATCGACCGCTTTGGGCGCCTAGGCGTCCAAAGCGCCCGCCTAGGCGTCGCCTAGGCGCCAAAGCGCCCCCCCTCCCTAAGGCGGTAAGGCGTCGCCTTAAAAACATAGCATACGGGTTTTTCCTCCTTCTCTGCCTCCTATTTGTTTTATGGTTGGATGGACACGACTTTGTGGGTGGACAAGTGTGGTGCTTCGGTCTGGGGGATTTGGAGCAGACAACGTGGGAAAGCTTCTGGCATTCTATGTGATAAGAGAGTGCCACAAAAGCTAAAAGGCAAGTTCTACAGGACGGCGGTTCAACCCGCAATGTTGTATGGCGCTGAGTGTTGGCCGACTAAAAGGCGACATGTTCAACGGTTAGGTGTGGCGGAGATGCGTATGTTGAGATGGATGTGTGGCCACACGAGGAAGGATCGTGTCCGGAATGATGATATACGAGATAGAGTTGGGGTAGCACCAATTGAAGAGAAGCTTGTCCAACATCGTCTGAGATGGTTTGGGCATATTAAGCGCAGGCCTCCAGAAGCTCCAGTGCATAGCGGGCGGCTAAAGCGTGCAGAGAATGTCAAGAGAGGTCAGGGTAGACCGAATTTGACATGGGAGGAGTGTTAAGAGAGACCTGAAGGATTGGAGTATCACCAAAGAACTAGCTATGGACAGGGGTGCGTGGAAGCTTGCTATCCATGTGCCAGAGCCATGAGTTATGAGTTGGTCGCAAGATCTTATGGGTTTCACCTCTAGCCTACCCCAACTTGTTTGGGACTAAAGGCTTTGTTGTTGTTGTTGTAACATGGGATGTGTTTGACAATATTAACACCCAATGGACTTGGTTTGATCGTCAGATCGTCATGCTTCTCTTCTAATTTTGTGATTAGATATGATACTTATTGTTTAATCTGTTCAATCTTTTGTAATGCCTGATATCCTATATAACTAAATAGTTGAGCCCCGGTAGCCTATTTATCTCAACACGCAAGCATGCATGGGAAAAGAGCCACCTCAACATGCAAACATGCATAGTAATAGGCCCACCTCAATAATTAATACAGTGAATCTGTTCAAGAAAGCATTTTTAGGCAGCGCTTAAGCGAAACGCTTCGCTTCTACCCTAGGCGCAACTTTTAGCATTGAGCGGAAAAAAGCGAGATTTAGCGGCCGCTTTAGTACTAAGCGTTGGTTAAGCGAGCGCTACGCGCGCTTAAGCGAAGCCTGG
>NC_041383.1:359023566-359027085 GCF_002162155.2 Triticum dicoccoides
AAGGCCTGCCCAAAACTGGCCTGTTCAGCTAGGGATACTCAGTTAGGGAGCGACGGCAGCTCCTCTTCCTCCTCCTGGACGTCCACCCCTACTGGATCTGAACGCCAGCAGCTCCTCCTGCTGGACGTCCACCCCTACTGGATCTGAACGCCAGCAGCTCCTCCTCCTCCTGGACGTCCACCCCTACTGGATCAGAACACCGGCAGTTTGCTTTCTTGTTCAGTTCATCAGTTGTTTGTTTCATGGTTTCATTCATTGGTCCTTGGTTAATTCCAACAGCAGGCGGCAGCAGTTTAGTGGTCTAGTGTTAGTATGGAGTCAGGACAAGGAAATGATGGTGATGCTAGTGCATCAGCAACGGCAGCAGAAGAGAGAGCAAAGATTATCCAAGAAGAAAAATATCAAAGATTGAGCTGCTGGTTGGCTGCTTGAGCTGCTGCCATTTATCTTATATGCTATTTATGCATTTATGCTTGCTGTGTGAACCACTAAACCTTATCTATTTCAGACTTTCAGTTATCTATATGTGCTATGTTTCCTATTTTCTTGTGCATATTATTCAAAAACAGCCAAATTCTGGTCAATTTAAAAAAAATGCTTAATCCCGGCTAAGCTGCGCTTAAGTGGACATTGCTCTAAGTTGTGGCCTTCTGCTCCGCTTACGCTTACCGCTTTTGTGAACATTGATCACATATATCCTCAATTTTAGTCTTCATCTGCTTAATCCAAATATTCATGTTTCATACAACCAAATCCATCAAAATATATTGCAACAATATCCCACAGCAACATGCAGGTATCATCTAGTTCACCAAATTTTGGTGCGTAAGCTGTTTACAGGATTTAACTCAGATTGTATCTCTAATAAAAGCACTAGGAAAGAGAAAGAAAATGTGCATGTTACAAACCCTCAACCATTTACCAAGACTGAATCAACCCTCAAGTACAGAATCAAATACTTCACACCCTGAACTGTTGAAACTAGATGGTCTGCCCAAATGCAAGCACATCGGAGGTCACAAGTTTGAGGAATGGGCTCATTAATTTGATTAATTACTCTTTATTTTCCAGACTTAACTCTGTAGTGAAGTACATGTACAGTCTGTGAGCCCGGTGGTGCCACAGTTTTTTGTTCTCAAATTAACTCTGTCAGAAATAATTAACTGATTACTTTGATTGTTTCAGTTTAGTAAAATGGGGCTGGGCAAAAAACCTTTTCCTGTAAAACATAAAAAATTGCTATAGTGATCATCAGGAAGTGACAATAAATGCATACAGAGATCGGATACCCTTCCCATCATTATAAGTCTCAACTAGTGAGCAGCATAGAGTATACTGCATGAACAAAAAATAAACAAAATATGGATAGATTGTGGACAATGAAGTGGAGAATGTATGATTGAACTTCATGTTTGCATGTCAGTTCCTAATTTATGCACTGCAAAACAAATAAATAAGAATCCAGTATATAGCAGCTTAGCAAAGATCAAAAAGGGCATATTACTAATTCACAGACATCTAAGATAGCACTGTAAACCGAAATGCTTGGTTAAGAACAACTTATAGGATATCATTCTTATCACAGGAAAGAAACCCATCAATGACATAGGCTATATGACTTCCAGGTTACCAACCAAAGGATTATTAACGAATTAATGCCGAGAAACAGATGATGTAACTGTAAGTCTGTAACAGTGGATCACGTGCTACAAAACCCAAGTAGTCACACAATGGAAATAAAAGTAACACCTCCAACATTTGTAACTTTTTCAATTAACACTAAAAGCCTAAACCCAAGATTATCTTTACTAAACCCATTTTATCCCTGTACGTGAGACCTTGATAAACACATGTCCATATTTACCTATAAGTTGAAATGGGAAAAGTACCACTTGTGGAATTCTGATCTCATATCCGGTAGGAAAACAATCTAGTCTAACGAGCAAAGACCTTTTTTTCATTTTGGCAAAGGTAAGGAGAGTAGCAGATATTTTATCTTACGTGTTCCAGTGCAACAATTGACCACATGCGCCAGTCAATCAGGAAACAATGAAAACTACAGGAGGTGTGTCTCATTTCATCACAAAGAACATTATTAATAAAGCTATAAGAGGAACACAACACCCATAGTGCGGTTTGATGGCACACGCATCAGAACCCATGCAAAAAGGCACAACAACCGCGACGTGAGCAACTAGTATAGAATCTACTAGTGCTGTGGAAGAAAAAGAGAAATCCCAATCTGGGCTCCATCAAACTACACATGTCAAGCACATGAACTAACAACAAACAATAATCTCCCTCCACGATTGGAAATATATGTATAACCAGTGTTTGTCCTGCCAAACGTCAGGCGTACTTATACACTAACCACTTGTATTTCTACAGCTGAAACAAGGGACAGGGGACTCGTACGAGCTGCCTATGGCCACCCAACGATCTACTTCGATCTCGTCCTCACAGTTAGAAATCAAATCCCCCAAACAGATCCAAAGCAGGCAGACAACAGGCACTCTCTCCGGTTTCGGCGCCTCAAATCCGCCACTCTCTCCGTTTACATTTACATTACATTTACAGACAACAGGCAGATCCAAGCGCGAGCCCCGGGTGGGTATGGGGGAGGGGGGAGGAGGTGGGGTTTGTACCTTGCGACCGGGAGAGATCTCCGCCGATCTGAGCAGCGCCCACCGCAGCGCCATCTCCGCCTCCGCTTGGCCTCGAGTCCGTCGGATTTGGGGAAAAACCAGGGAGAGGCTAGTGTGGTGTGGGGAGGAGAAACGGGGCGAGCTCCAGGCCAGGTGCAGGAGGGGACCAGCGCTCTTCGAGGCCGCGGGTGTGTGTGTGTGGAGGGGGGTTTTGCCAGCTCTAAGGAGATGCGGCCCAGCCCACGAGTCGCTGCTTCATTTTCTATTCCCCAGGCCAGGCCCATTCCCCACGGCACTCTCTCACGACAACGTGGGAGTAGATGAAAAGAAAATATAAGCTTGAAAATCAATTAAAAAGAGCAAAACAGAAGAAAATTTTAATTACAGTTAAAAATGTTATTTCGAACAAAAATATGAAGGATGATTAACATACATGTATGATGTCGCAGCTTACATGCATAGACTAATGCAAAAATAAATACAATTTATAAGTTAAATGCATGGCTTGCTTATGCGGGAGACTTAAAATGCATGGTTTAATAGGAGAGAGGCCTTAAATGCATGGTTTAGTGGGAACGTTGAGGTGGACACTTTGCATGTTGAGGGAATTGGGATCAACTTTTTAAGAATAGAAGATGTGTGTGTTCATAGAAGTGAGTGTATATGCATGTATGTGATCATCTTCGATTGTGTTGTGTTCAAGAAGAGAGAGTTATCATTGTCATCTTGAACTGGGTGTTGACTGTTTTGTAGGGGGGGCTCTCGCGATGGCCAAGGTGCTTCGTCGATGCAACCGGTGGTGAGAGATGGAGACGGCGCCAGCCTCAGAGGCCCCCAGGAGGTGCAAATAGATGGCAGTGGGAGCGCCTTCAAG
>NC_041383.1:359027423-359038457 GCF_002162155.2 Triticum dicoccoides
AGTGCGTTGATAACCCACAAGTATAGCGAAACACAACAGTTTTCAAGGGTACAGTATTCAACCCAAATTTATTGATTCGACACAAAGGGAGTCAAAGAATATTTGTAAGTATTAGCAGTTGAGTTGTCAATTCAACCACACCTGGAGATTAAATATCTGCAACAAGGTGATTAGCACAGTAATATGATAGTTTGATAGTAGAAGTAACGATAGCAACGGTTTACGGATCATAACACGTAATAGGTGCATATAACTTGCAAGATCGGATCACGAACATGGATATGATGGTGAAAGCATAAACGGTTCAGATCTGAAATCATGGCACTCGGGCCCTAGTGACAAGCATTAAGCATAGCAAAGTCACAACAACATCAATCTTAGAACATAATGGATACTAGAGATCAAGTCCTAACAAAACTAACTCGATTACGTGGTAAATCTCATCCAACCCATCACCGTCCAGCAAGTCACAACATCAATCTTAGAACATAGTGGACACTAGGGATCAAGCACAAACAAAACTAACTCGATTACATGATGAATCTCATCGAACCCACTACCGTCCAACAAACCTATGAAAGAATTACTCACTCTCGGCGGTGAGCATCATGAAACTAGTGATGGATGATGGTTGATGATGATGAAGACCGAAGATTCCCCTCTCTGGAGCCCTCAGGGGCTCCAGATCTGGCCTCCCGATGAAGAACAGGAGGTGGCGGCGGCTTCGTATCGTAAAATGCGATCAAACTTCCTCCCTGATTTTTTCTCTAAAAATAGGATTTTTATAGAGTTGGAATTAGGGTCAGCAGAGCCTAGTGGGCAGCTGGGGTCCCCCTCCACTGCGTCCTGGTTCCAGATTTTTTATATATTCCAAAATAATTCTCCAAAAAGTTTCGTCCAATTTCGAGAACTTTTATTTCTACACAAAAACAACACCATGGTAGTTCTGCTGAAAACAACGTCAGTCCGGGTTAGTTTCATTCAAATCATGCAAATTAGAGTCCAAAACAAGAGCATAAGCGTTAGGAAAAGTAGATACGATGGAGATGTATCAACTCTCCCAAGCTTAACACATTGCTTGTCCTCAAGTAATTCATTGACAAACTGAAAGTGATAAAGAAAAACTTTTACGAACTATTTTGTTCTTGTTTCCATATATATGCTTAAATAGCACCCAGGTTTTCATCAAAGATCATGACTAACCATGCAAACAATAACTCTTAGAAATTATGTTCACTCATATCAATGGCATAATCAAGCGAGCAATAATAAAATATTTCAAATGCCAACAGTTTGTCAAAACAATCATGATATAATATGACAACAGTGGTATCTCGCTAGCCCTTTCTAAGACCGCAAAACATAAATGCAGAGAACCTCTAAAGTTCCAGCAGCGACTAAACATTATAATTCATGGTAGAAGAGATCCAATGATGATGCATTCAACATTAACTATTCACAATGCATGAGGATGACAATAGTGCTCTCAGGACTGGTGCTTGTTTGAGAAGGTGGTGACTCAACATAGAAGTAAAACAACATGAAAGTAAATAGATAGGCCCCTCGCAGAGCGAAGTAGGGATTTGCAGAGGTGCCAGGGCTTGAAGTTTAAATCAGAGATAAATATAAGTTTGGGAGGTACACCCTTCCTGTCAACGTTACGACCAAGAGTTTTCAATATCTTCCATGCTAAACACATTAGCAGTGACTCCCAAACGATAAAAGTAAAGTTTGCTCCCCCTCTACCAGCAAACACAAGCCATGGCTAACCAAATCCATGGGTGCCTTCCGTACCAATAACAGTCCCGGAGGAGTTTTGCTTAATTTTTTACAATTTTTTATTATGGGACTGGGTATCCCGATTACCGACCCCTCTCGTGCAAGGACGAGTGAATAAACACTCATCATGAGAACAACCCGCTTAGCATGGAAGATACTGACTACCCCTTGTCGCTCCATGAGCGGTCCAGGCACACAAAATAGATGTTCATTTCAATTTTTAGAGGTGGCACATGCAAATTTACTTGGAACGGCAGGGTAATACCGCATATAGGTAGATATAGTGGAATCATCTTGAATAACTTTGGTTTAAGGATTTTGATGCAGAAGTAGTATTCCCTCTTAGTATAGGTGAAGGCTAGCAAATAGGTTGAGAAGCGACCAGCTAGAGAGCGAAAACGGTCATGAACATGCATTATGGATAATCTACATTGAATACTAGCATGAGTAGGATATAAACACCATGAACATAAATATCGTGGAGGCTATGTTGGTTTTGATTCAACTACATGCGTGAACATGTGCCAAGTCAAGCCACTTGAAACATTCAGAGGAGGATACCATATCATCATACTACATCACAATCATTTTGATGCATGTTGACACTCAAGATAAATCATTATCCACTCATGACTACTTAAGCATGGCATGAGCAACTATAATCTCTAATTGTCATTGCAAACATGTTTAATCATGATATGTTGAATCATGGATACTAAGTTAAACATATTTACAAAAACAAAAACAAGTTGAGTTCATACCCACTTTTCCCTGCCACAATCACTTCATCATATATCGCCATTATTGCATTTCACTTGCACAACGGAATGATATGAAAATAATAATTGTGCAAGGTTGTCGTGGACTAAGCTGGAATATGCAGGATTTTATTCAGAGGAGAAGACAAAATAACATTGGCTCTTTGTTAGATCAACAATAATGCATATGAGAGCCACTCAACATTCTCATCGTGGTCTTCCCCTTGGTATGACTCAACAAGAAGAAAGGAAAAGAATTCCAGAGAAACACACTGAAATATTTTTAGAGGTTTTAGTTTTTCTTGAAGAAAGAAAAACGAGAACGAGAAAAACTATTTACACGGAAAAGCTCCCAATAAGCAAAAAGAAGTAATGAGAAATCTTTTTTTGGGTTTTCTTTTAATACTACAACTGAATTAAAATAGAAAGAAGAAAACCGAAAAGAAGTGAGAACTCTTTTTGGATTTTCTCAAAGTTTTTCAAACACACAAGAAGAAAGCGAGAAAATAAAACTAGTATGGATGATACAATGAAAAAGTGTGGACACCGACAACTGGAATGAAATGTACGAACATGAATGTAATATCGGTGGAAAATACGTACTCCCCCAAGCTTAGGCTTTTGGCCTAGCTTGGTAATCACCACCTGCAGCCTGGATAATAGTCAGAATGATAACTCATGGAGGCCCTTGGTGCGCCCTCCTCAGCTCGACGAGCAGCCTCTACTAACGCGTTGTACTTGCAGGCCTCACTCTCGCAAATGAAATAGGGCAGCCTCTACTAATGTGTTGTACTTGCAGGCCTCACTCTTGTAAAATGAAATATCTTCCCTTGGTCTGATAATCAAAGAGAGTAGGCACAGGCAAAATAACTGGTACAATGTTTTTTTATTGAACATCAAGTTGTAATTATAGTTAGTGGTTGTAGCCTTAATGAACTTATGACGTTTCATGGCCTCAAAGTCTAGGTACTAAGTAGGTAATATAGGATCAATGGTCCAAGGTGACACACGCAACTTCCTAGCTATATGGGCGACATAAATCCCGCCATAAAAATGACCACTATCAGTATTGCGTTGCAACCTCCGTGCAACAATTGCTCCAAGATTATAACATTTTATTCCTGTCAGAGCAGTGTGTATGAGGCTCAAGTCAGGAGCACAAAGTGTGCTGCAATCTTGCTTGCCCATGATGCATTTGTCATTAAAGAGCGCAAAGTAATGAACTGATGGAAAATGTATACTTTTTATTCTAGCTTGTGTCACTCCTCTATCCTCACCATAACAGAGACTAGTTAACACTACTAGGGATAAGCCTAGCAGTAGCGCGGGTGACCGCGTTACTGATACGGCGCTACAACTAACCTGTAGAAGCAACGCAGGTAGACCCACGCTACTGCTATATATGGGTAGCAGTAGCGAGCTTGGGAGCAGCACGCTGATACGTCTCCAACGTATCTATAATTTATGAAGTATTCATGCTAATATATTATCATTCTTGGATGTTTTACAATCATTTTATAGCAACTTTATATCAGTTTTTGGGACTAACCTATTGACCCAGTGCCCAGTGTCAGTTGCTATTTTTTGCTTGTTTTTTACATCGCGTGAAATCAATATCAAACGGAGTCCAAACACCGCGTAACTTTTTGGAGATTTTTTCTAGACCAGAAGGAACCCAATGGGCCTGAGCTGCACCTGGGGGGTGCCCCGAGGGGGGCACAACCCACCAGAGCACACCAGGGCCCCCTGGCGTGCCCTGGTGGGTTGTGCCCACCTCAGTGGCCTTCCGCACCCCCTCTTTGCACTATAAATTCCCAAATATTCTGAAACACTTCGGCGTAGTCCCTAGATCAGAAGTTCCACGCCGCAAGGTCTTTGTATCCGTGAAAACCAATCTAGACCCCGTTTCGGCACCCTGCCAGAGGGGGGAATCATCTCCGATGGCCATCTTCATCATCCCGGCGGCCACCACGATGAGGAGGGAGTAGTCCACCCTCGGGGCTGAGGGTTTGTACCAATTGCTATGTATTTGATCTCTCTCTCTCTCTCTCTCGTGATCTATATCATGGGCTTTGTTAATATAGTCGGATCATATGATGTTTCTCCCCTCTATACTCTTGTTATGATGAATTGAATCTTTACCCTTCAAAGGTTTGTCTTGTCGGATTGAATATTCAGAGATGAGAACACATGATATATGTCTTGCAATATGAATACTTGAGGTGACAATGAGGTATCTTATTGATTCACTTGATATGTGTTATGGCATTCAACTCACGGATTCCCACGGTGATATTGGGGTAATCTATGCATAGGGGGTGATGCACGTTTTTCTCTGACGGAAACTTTGGGGTCTCTTTATAGTTCTTTGTGTCGATTGAGTATTGTGAATATGAATTTGCTTTGGTGTTATTCTAGTACGAACTCTAGGATAGATCGAACAGAAAAAATAGCTTTGTGTTATTTTAGTACGAACTCTTGAATAGATCGAACGGAAAGAATAGCTTTGAGGTGGTTTCGTGACCTACAAACAATTCCTATCTTTTGTTCTCCGCTAATAGGAACTCCGGAGTGATTCTTTATTGCACTTTAAGGGATAATCATATGATCCAACTATGTTAGCATTATTGAGAGGTTGCACTAGCGGAAGTACGGACCCTAGGCCTCATTTTTAAGCATTGCAACACCATTTTTGTGCCCGTTTACTATTTGTTACATTGCTATTTTTATTTATTCAGATTATAAAAATATATTTCTACCATCCATATTACACTTTTATCACCATCTCTTCGCCGAACTAGTGCACCTATACAATTTGCCATTGTATTGGGTGTGTTGGGGACACAAGAGATTTCTTGTATTTGGTTGCAGGGTCATTTGAGAGAGACCATATTTATCCTACACCTCTCACGGATTGATAAACCTTAGGTCATCCACTTGAGGGACAATTGCTACTGTCCTACAAAACTCTGCGCTTGGAGGCCCAACATGTGTCTACAAGAATAAAGTTGCATAGTAGACATCACACATTAATAGCTGCAACGCTTTAAGCTAAACCACGCTACTGGTAGGAGTGTTGTGGCACCCTGGCTCAGAGAAACCAGAACACCCTATATTCTAGCCCTGAGATCGAGGAGAAGTCGTCTGGAATACGACACTGCTTGACATAGAACAAATCAGCTCTTATTACACTACTAGGGAAAAGCCTAGCAGGTTACATGCCTATCAGTAGCGCGGGTGGCCGCACTACTAATACGGTGTTACAACTAATGCTTATCAATAGCGTGGCCTGACCAGCGCTACTGCTAACTAGGGATAGTGCTACCTCTTAAGCTTCTGTTGGTTTTCCCTTGAAGAGGAAAGGGTGATGCAGCAAAGTAGCGCAAGTATTTCCCTCGGTTTTGAGAACCAAGGTATCAATCCAGTAGGAGACGACGCACAAGTCACCAAATACCTACACAAACAATCAAGAACTTGCAACCAACACGATAAAGGGGTTGTCAATCCCTTCATGGTCACTCGCAAAAGTGAGATCTAATAGAGATAATAAAGTAAATATTTTAGTATTTTTGATGTATAGATTGGAAAGTAAAGATTGCAAAATAGTAAATGGGATTCAATAATATGGAAAAGAGACTTAATATAATGGGAAAGAGACTTGGGGGCCATAGGTTTCACTAGTGGCTTCTCTCGAGATAGCATGTATTACGGTGGGTGAACAAATTACTGCCGAGCAATTGATAGAAAAGCGCATAATTATGATGACATCTAAGGCAATGATCATGAACATAGGCATCATATCCGTGTCAAGTAGACCGACTCTTGCCTGCATCTACTACTATTACTCCACACATCGACCGCTATCCAACATGCATCTAGAGTATTAAGTTCATAAGAACGGAGTAACACATTAAGCAAGATGACATGATGTAGAGGGATAAACTCAAGAAATATGATATAAAACCCATATTTTTATCCTCGATGGCAACAATACAATACGTGCCGTGCTGCCCCTACTGTCACTGGGAGAGGACACGTTAGATTGAACCCAAAGCTAGGCACTTCTCCCATGGCAAGAAATATCAATCTAGTAGGCCAAACTAAACCGAAAATTCGAACAGACTTGCAAAAATATCAAATCATGCATATAAGAATTCAGAGAAGAACCAAATAA
Source organism: Triticum dicoccoides (assembly GCF_002162155.2). Taxonomy (NCBI): domain Eukaryota; kingdom Viridiplantae; phylum Streptophyta; class Magnoliopsida; order Poales; family Poaceae; genus Triticum; species Triticum dicoccoides. The sequence continues at coordinate 359,034,135 of NC_041383.1, forward strand.
TATTCATAGATAATCTTGATCATAAATCCAAAATTCACCTGATCTTGGCAAACACACCGAAAAAGAGTATTACATCGAATAGATCTCCAAGAGCATCGAGGAGAACTTTGTATTGAGAATCAAAGAGAGAGAGTAAGCCATCTAGCTAATAACTATGGACCCGAAGGTCTGTGATAAACTACCCACGCTTCATCGGAGAGGTAATGGTGTTGATGTAGAAGCCCTCCGTGATCGAATCCCCTCCAGCAGATCGCTGGAAAAGGCCCCAAGATGGGATCTCACGGGTACAAAAGGTTGCGACGGTGGAAAAGTGGTATATATATATATATGTTCCTATTTTGTATACATATTTAACCATCAAATGATGCAATATATATCGCCTTCCCTTCGTTCACTGCTCTCGAAAAAAAAGTGAGAGAAAATAAAAAGGAAAACTAGTTATAGTAGTAGCGCTTTACTGAAAAAGAGCTACAACTAGTCAAGGTAGCAGTAGCGATTTCCGTATAAAACCGCTACAACTAGTCAAGGTAGTAGTAGCGCATTTGATCTAAACGTGCTACTGCTACGTCCACTTAACCCCAAATCCCCAAACCCTCTGTAAATCCCCCCCCCTCTCTCTGCTAGCTAGGGTTCTTCAGTTAATTTACTTAGCTTTTAGTTAGGGCAGTAGGTTAATTAGGTTATCTATTTAGTTATGAATTTAGCTAGGTTTTAAAATAGGACAGAAATTTAGGGTTAAGCAATTGTAGTTAAAAGAAAAGGCAGCATTTAAGCAATTGTCCAAATCAACATCCCTTGTTAAAGCAAATTTAGGTAGGCTGAATTTATATGCAAATTTGAACTGGACATGTGATATGTGGACATGTCATGTTTGAAATTTGGACATGTCATTTGGACATGCTACTAACTTGGTTCCAGCTATCATCAATTGGAAGAAGGAAAATCCAGACAAGATGGTACATGATTTCCCGATGCCCAGTTTCGTCGGGAGCAACTCCATGAACAACAACAACACCGAACCATCACTTGCTCATGCAACCGGGCCTCCTCTCGCAGTTGCTCCCGCTCATAGCAGCCCGTCCTCAGTCTCTGGCACGCTAGTTGGGCCTTCGTCTTTGGCTGAGCTTGACGCCGTCACGGTAATTACATGTCGCACCAACATATATATATATATATATATATATATATATATATATATATATATATATATAGAATATTCCATTTTTGTTGCCTTTCGGATGTTTTACGCCACAGACATGTGTGTTTGCAGGGCGAAGAAACCCCGTGCACCATACTCTACTTGATCAAAGGCCAGAAGGTGGACGTGGGAAAGGGGATGATATTGAACCCCTTGAAACCCACGTTCCACAACCAGCCGATCCCCGCTGGGCACTTCAGGGTTAGCTTGTCCACTGTGAAATTGGGGCACAAGGCTTTGCCTCCTCCAGTACAGCATGTGGGAGAGGACGACGAGACCCTGCCGCGGATTGGAAGCTTCAAGGGTTGGGTGCTGCTATGGCCGAAGAATCTTATTCGTTTGGAGCCGGCCGAGAGCACACCAATAACCACACATCAACAAGCATGTGCGGAGACCACCACCCCGCCTACGCAATTACCAGCTCATGTAGTGCCGGGTGAGAGCGGCGGACAACGTGATGAAGGGGGTGCAATAGTACTGGCTGATGTAATCGGTCCTGTAGAACAGAGAATGGATGATGACACGGAGGTCGGCCCTATGGGTTTCCTCAATACAAACGCGTATGACTGTGACATAGATATGATGAGTTAACCATATGAGGAATCAGGCTATCAACATGCTAATGAGGATATTGATGATATGCCCGGGTAGGAAGGTCGTTGGAAGGATTGCAAAAAGTCTCTCTTCATGAATTCCTCACAGGACACGCCTGAAGATGCCGCCTCAACACAGGCTCAACTAGTCCGGGGTCGTACAGTCCTTAGCCTGGGAACCCTGGGGCAAGGGTTAAGGAAGGGTCTGGAAGGTGTGCCCAATAAAAAGGAGAGGAAGAGATCGGGGAAGATAACTGCCTCCAAACAAGCCAGAGCACATAGCAGCCAGATGATGGATTCTGAAGAGCGTGTACCCGTGAAAGGTGTGGCCATGTTCTATCTCACGAGCGAGCCGATGCTACCGCCGAAACCGCTGGAGGCACTATCAGGGGATCTCAGGAGACTGCACGACCATGTGTTGTCGACTGAGAAAAGCCTACTAGCCTCAAAGGATCCAGGTTATCCGACATACGAGGCTCGTGTGCCTGAGGGGAAGTGCTACGTCGACACACGGCCCGCGGGGGTGTTCTTCCTGCGGTTTGACCATATCTTTGAGATATTTCTGACAAGGCAACTCGATTTTAAAATCGTCCACCTTTTTGTGTTACATATGAGCTCCGTCATGAAGAGTGAAAAAGTCTCGCAAATCCGTGTGGCGGATCCGTACTACATGCACAAGTCTTTCTTGAGTCTTGGCGACTTTGAGCGTGAAACTGCTAGGGACTACCTCCAAAACTTCATGGTACAGAATAAGGACCGGGAAATTGTCCTCGTGCCTTATCATCCAAAGTAAGTCAGTTCCGGACAACCCTTTCGTACATTTCAATCATTCCTTCTCGCTCATATTGAGAATAATTTGAGGCGTCTTTTCCCCGCAGCAACGGGTGCGCCGTCCTTATTGTTCTTTACCCGCAAGTCTCCCACGTCGTGTATTTTGATGCTTCCAGAGACTACGATAAAAAGGACTACACCCACATAATGAATATTCTAGATGATGCTCTCCAGGGCTTCAGCATTAGAGGTGTCCACATGCAGATCAGGAAACAAAGGAACAAGAAGATGGGTTTCGCGCATAAAACTAACTTCTCCCGCATCCATGTCCCAAAACCAAGCAAGAAGGATGGATTCTACATCGTCCATCTCATGATCCAGTTTAACACGGATCACCAAAAGCTTCACATGATAAGCAAAAATGATGATCATATCCACAAGTGGCTAGAATCTCATGGAGAAGTGGATTATAAACTTAGAGATGACTTCTTTCGCATGCAAATGGACATTGCAATGATCATCATGAAAGAAGTCGTTGATGAGAAGGGGATGTTCCACCATGGCCCTATATCGCGAGCTGACGTCCGAACTCGCATAGGCATGCAACGTCTAGACCTCATGCCGTTCAAGAAGCTAGGGTCCATCCTTGATGATATGGAAGGATGAAACTTCTAGTGATTTATGATGCCGATTATGATGATATGTGTCGGTTGAACTTGTATACTTTTTGTAGCGATGAAACTTTGTGATGTGCATGGTCCCTGCCGAACTTGCGTAACGCTACTTTGTTAGTTTGCGTACGATGACCTGCGTACCTCTAGTTAATTAGTTTGCGTACTGTATGTTGCATCTAGTTGTTAACCCTTTCTTTTTCGTGTTGCTCTAGTATATTTTGTTGCGTATGATTGTATATCCTCTTCATGAATATGCATCTCTAACAGGTACCTAGTTTCTTGATGGCGAGATGGCAGTGCTATGTCATGTACAAAGGGAAGGTTCCGGGGGTGTACAATGAGTGGCCTGAGTGTCAGGCGCAAGTGAATGGGTTCTCGGGCGCCAGTCATAAAGGCTTCAAAAGTAGACAAGAAGGAGAAGCTAGTTACTTGAGGTTCACGCTAGCGCGAGAGAGGACTCATAACCGCCACCTCATGTACTGCATACTTCCGCTCCCACTCATAGTGATAGCTCTTCTCGCATATACCTTTGTTTAGATGGATGACGTTGTAGTTGCAAGTATTCGAGACTTGCATGTATCGCTATTTTCGAGATGATGACAAGATACCACTTTGTGTTGGATGATGATTATGATGAGACTATTTGTATGTATATGCTATGATTGCATTTGTGGTCTCGCATGCATTTGTATGTGTATCATGACGACATTTGTATGTGCTAAAGATTCTTCTATAAAGCCTGTTCAAATACAAAACAAATATGCAGAAAAAAAACAAAAACTACTAAAATTAGCAGTAGCGAGTGGAGAAAAGTTAGCAGCAGCGCGATAGTAGCAGTAGCATGCACAGGAGAAGCGCACTATAGCTATTAGTAGTAGCGAGCTCCATGGAAGAACGCTACTGCTACACTTGTATATCAGTAGCGCAGGCGTGCACGCGCTGCTGCTACGGGTTAGCTATAGCGCCTTATTAGTAGCGCCACCTCCCGCGCTACTGATATACCTAAAACCCGCGCTACTGCTAGGCTTTTCCCTAGTAGTGACACTACTCTAATGCAAGCAGTAGAGAGAAGAATAGGCGATATCTG
>NC_041383.1:359038723-359040194 GCF_002162155.2 Triticum dicoccoides
TTGCCTGGTTGCTCTGGCAAGAAGGAGGGGTTGTCAACTCCATAGTCGAACTGGGCAGCAGCAGCATCGGTCTCGTAGTCTGCCGGAGAGAAGAGGGGGAAGAAACAGTAAATACAATGCAAACATAACCATGACGATGCATGACATGACAATCAGCGGTGTTAGATGTGCCCTAACGCGATAGTAGGTGATACCGGTGAAAGGGGGAAACATCCGGGAAAGTATCCCCGATGTTTCGCGTTTTTGGACAGATGAACCGAAGGTGAAATGTTGCAGGTTCACTATGCTAGGGACGCGTGGCGGACGAACGGGCTGCATATCCGGTTTCGTCTCGTCGTTCTGAGCATCTTTCATGTACAAAGTTTTTCATCCGAGCTACGATTTATTTTATATTAATTTTAAAAGATTTAAATCATTTTTAGGATAAACAGAATTAATTAAATCAAAATGCATTTATGACGTCGTCATGACATCAGCGTGATGCAAGCGGTCAAAGTTGACCATCGACTAGTCAACTAATGGGTGGGTCCCGCATGTCATAGGCTGTTATCTAATTGACAGTAGTTAGATTTATTAGCAAGTTAATTAGGTTTAATTAACTAGATTAATTAAGTTAATTAATTCTTCAATTAATTAGTTAATTAATTGTTATTATTATTATTGTTATTTTTTAATTCCTTTTTTAAAAAAATGTTCTGGGCGTGGGTCCCATCCTTAGTGGGTTCGGGCGCTAGTGGGCGCTGGGCGTCGGGTGCGGGGGCGACCCAGTCGGGCACACGCCCAGGGGCGCCGTGGCAGACGAGGCCAGCAAGGCCGGGCGGTCACCGGAGGGGGTCGCCGGCAGGAGAGCAGCAGGGCGGCGCCAGAGTGGGGCCGCACGGACGGGCGAGCCGTCAGGCGAGGCCGAGGGCCAGAGTGGGAATGGCCGTGGTCGAGCCAGATGGTCGGGAGGGGGCACGGGCGCTGGGCGCAGGGCGCCGCCCGAATGCAGGGGCGCCAAGGTACGGGCGATTGCCGGGGGCGACGACCGGTGGCGGCGGTAGGAGGCGGAGCCGAGGTGGCCACTAGGCGACGTTGTGGCCTCGCGGGGCATCGGCGCGCAGCAGAGGTCGGTGCGGTGCGGCCCGGTGCGAGGCACTACGGTGAGCAGGAGTGGGGGGAACGGGGCGCGGCCAGCGCGAGCGCGCGCATCGCACGGGACGTGGCCGGCGCGTGCGGTGGAGGGCAAGGCAGGGCTTGGTCGACGCGGGCACGCCTGGCCGAACGCAGCACTGGCGAGGCGAGCACTGGCGAGAGGGGACGGGGAGGAGGAGGACTGGGGTCCTCACCGAGGGAGCGTAGGCTATGGGGTAGTGGGGGTTGAGGAGGTGGACGGGGACGAGTGGCAGAGAGGAAGCAGGCCGGTGGGGAAGTCCGACGAGTTCCTCGGGCGGCGAGGTGGCCGCGGCGGCAGCCGTCAGAGTCGAGCCCC
>NC_041383.1:359040360-359061574 GCF_002162155.2 Triticum dicoccoides
GGGTTATGGAGAGGGAGTGGGCCGACCCGGCTGGGCCGGTTTGGCTGTTGTTAGCTGGGCCAGTTGGCCTAGGAAGGTTTGGGGGGGGGGTCTTCCTTTTTTTCGGTTTGTTTTGTTTTCTTTGCATTTTTCTTTTCTTTTATTTATTTTCCTTTTCTATTTTATTTAATTTAGGGCATTTAAGCACTATATAAAATTGTGTCTTCTACACCATAATTATCTATGCCATTTTTGGCACTGCCCGAACATTTTTGTTTCAATTTTTTTTAAACCTTGGGTGTTTGTCACTAATTCATTTTTGAATTTGAAATGTTTTGAACTAACACTTGATTAGCAACAATAATAGAGGTGTCATGGCATCACTAGGAGAGTTTTACTGTAGCCTAATTATTCGGGCGTTACAAATCTCCTCCACTACAAGAAATCTCGTCCCGAGATTTAGGAGGTAGAAGGAAACAGTGCGGGGTATTCATCACGCAGGCGGTCCTCGCGTTCCCAAGTGGCTTCATCTTCAGAGTGATGCGACCACTGGACCTTGAGGAACTTGATTGCCTTCTGACATGTGCGGCGTTCAGCTTGGTCGAGAATGTGGACCGGATGCTCTTTATAGGAGAGGTCCTGTTGCAATTCGAGCACTTCATGGTCCACTGCTCGGATTGGGTCCTTGAAGCAGCTCCACGCCTTTCCAGAATAGTGAAAGGACCAATATAGCGAGGAGCTAGCTTGCCCTTGATCCCGAAGTGGTGAGAACCCTTCATTGGTGTGACTCGAAGATAAGCCTTTTCGCCAGGTTGATAGACCATGTCCTTATGATGACGGTCATACTGACTCTTCTGACGCGACTGAGCAGTCTTGAGATTCTTGCAAATAATGCAAACTTCTTCTTCGGCATGTTGGATAATATCCGCACCAAAGAGTGGACGTTCCCCAGTTTCTGACCAGTTCAGAGGGGTTTGGCACTTTCGTCCATATAACACTTTGAAGGGGGCCATCTTTAGACTAGCTTGATAGCTATTATTATAAGAGAACTCAGCATATGGGAGAGATTCCTCCCATTTCTTGCTAAAGGAAATAACACAGGCTCAAAGCATGTCTTCGAGAACTTGGTTGACGCGTTCAACTTGCCCTTGCGACTGAGGATGAAAGGCAGTGTTGAAAGACAGATGAGTCCCCATAGCTTCTTGGAAACTTGCCCAGAATCTTGAAGTGAATAAACTACCACGGTCTGAACTGATTACCAACGGGATACCGTGAAGTGAGACAATTCTGGAAATGTAGAGGGTTGCTAGCTGACTAGCAATGATCGTTTCTTTAATAGCCAGAAAATGTGCAACTTTAGAAAGCCGGTCAATGACGACAAGAACAACATCATTACCTTTCTGCGATTTGGGGAATCCAGTGACGAAGTGCATTTCAACATGGTCCCATTTCCATTCAGGAATAGAGATAGGTTGCAGAGTTCCAGCAGGCCGTTGATGCTCTGCTTTGATACGAGGACAAACATCACACTCAACAACATAACAAGCAACATCTTGCTTCATATTAGACCACCAGAATCTCTAACGAATGTCTTGGTACATCTTGGTGCTACCGGGATGAATAGACAAAGGTGTATCATGAGCTTCTTTCATAACCTCCTGTGTCATATCCAGGTTTTTCTCCGAACATGGCACCACTAGGCGGCCTTTGAAGTACAAAGTGCCATCATTAACAATAGTGAAGAATGAGGGCTTTCCTTCTGCGAGGTAGCGCTTAATCTTGTGGGATTGAGAGTCATACTTCTGCAACATTTTGATGTTGTCCACGAGATCTGGCACAACAGCGAGGGTATTTAGAGAACCCTGAGGAACAACACGAAGATTCATCTTTTGAAACTCTGGGGGAGTGGGAGCGAGTGCACCAGGAGGAACAATATGGAGGTTCAGCTTTCTGAATTCTTCAACAAGCGAGGGCTGAACTTTGTGAACCTGGAGGTGGTTGCAATATGATTTGCGGCTCAAGGCATCAGCCATTACATTAGCCTTGCCTGGGGTATAGGAAATACCCAAGTTAAAATCTGCAACAATCTCCATCCATCTCTGCTGACGGAGGTTCAGGTCTGGTTGAGTAAACAGATACTTCAGACTTTGGTGGTCGGTGAAGATCTCTCAACGATTACTGAGCAGGTAATGTCGCCACTGTTTTAGTGCGTGTATAACAGCAGCAAGCTCGAGGTCGTGAACTGGATAGTTCTCTTCGTGAGGGCGCGCCGAGAGGCATAAGCAATCACTTTACGCTCCTGCATTAGGACATCGCCTAGGCCTTGACGTGAAGCATCACAATAGATGACAAAGCCCTTCTTAGTATCTAGAGGAGCAAGCACAGGGGCAGAAGTCAACTTGTCTTTGAGCGCCTGGAAACTTTCCTGACACTTTTTTGTCCACTCAAACTTGATGCCCTTATGAAGCAAGTTAGTCAGAGGTCTAGCGATCTTGGAGAAGTTCTCGACAATCAACGACAATAGCTGGCGAGTCCGAGAAAACTTCTGACTTGGTTGACATTCTTCGGAGGAGTCCAATCGAGAATAGCCTGAACTCGCTCAGGGTTGATGGCAATACCATCCTTGGAGATGACATGCCCAAGATAGGTTACTTCGGGAAGCTAGAATTCACACTTGGAGAACTTGGCATAGAGTTGATGCTCTCTAAGCTTTTCCAGAACAAGACGAAGATGTTCAGCATGTTCTTCTTCATTCTTGGAATATACAAGGATATCATCCAGATAAACCACGACAAACTTGTCGAGGTATTCCATAAAGATATAGTTCATCAGACAAGAGAAGGTGGCTGGAGCATTGGTTAATCCAAAAGACATGACAGTGTTCTCGTATGATCCATAGCGAGTCACAAATGCGGTCTTCGGGATATCTTCTTCACGAACATGGATCTGGTGGTAACCCAACCTCAAGTCGAGTTTAGAGAACACTGATGAACCAGCCAGTTGATCATACAGATCATTGATCCGAGGAAGAGGATATTTATTCTGAATGGTAGCTTGGTTTATAGGATGGTAGTCTTGGACTAATCGGTTTATCCCATCCTTCTTCTTAACAAAGAGAGAATGTGCTCCCCATGGAGAGGAACTTGGGCGAATGAAACCTTTGCAAAGAGATTTGTCGATTTCCTCCTTAAGCTCAATGAGTTCATGCGGCGGCATCTTGTAGGGTCGTTTGGCTATAGGAGTGGTGCCTGGTTTCAAGTCGATGATGAATTTGACAGCTCTAGCAGGGAAAATCCCTGGAAGTTCTTCAGGAAAGACGTCTTGGAATTCATGAACGACACAAATGTTTTCAATGCCCTCGAGGGGTGCAGCGTTCAAAGCATTCAACGCATAAAGCCTTGCCTTGGCATTCTGAACCAGACGAGCATTGTAGCTAATTATTTCATCAGAAGGGTGTAGCAGATGGGCGGTCTTAGTGGCGCAAACTATAGAAGCAGTATGCGCTTTCAACCAATCCATACCCAGAATGAGATCGATGTTAGACGACTTCAGAATAATGGGAGAGGCATAGAATTCCAACCCTTCGATTTCAACGGGAACGTTGTGACTAACCATAGAGGTTTGATACTGGCCGACAGGGTTTTTTACCACTAGTGGAGTGTTTATGACCTCACATTTAAGGTCGTGCTTATATGCAAAATCTTCTGACATGAATGAATGCGATGCTCCAGTATCAAATAAAATGGATGCTGGTACTGAATTTACGAGGAGTGTACCCATCACAGTAGCAGGCTGGTCTTGTGCTTCAATTAGGTCAACGTGGTTGGCATGGACACGACCATAAGGCCTGGCATTGTTGTTCCGAGGCTGATTGCTTCCACGGCCAGCTGCAGGAAGGGCCAATTGATTCTGATTCTGATTGCAGTCCCTGGCACGATGACCTGGTTGACCACACTTGTAGCACAGACCATTACTGGGAGTGGGAACAGGAGCTTGGGGTGGTGGAGCTGGAAGCCTTGGCTGCCTAGATGGTGAAGGAGGCAGACGAGGTGCAGCATAGGTCTGCCTTGGGGCAGGTACATTTGGACGATACATGCTGTTCAGGATCCATATCTTATGCTTCTGTGAGGGCGGGCCCAAAGATGAGCCCGTGTCATGGTTGCGCATGTGAGAGCTCTGGTGTTCCTGCAGACCAGTCTCGACATTGATGGACTTGTTCACCAAGGTGGCGAAATCAGCAAAGTCATGAACTAGAAGTGCGAGCTTGATGTCAGCTTGAAGGCTATCATGGAACTTCTCCTGTCTGCGTGCATCAGTTGCAATGTCTTCTTCAGCATAGCGGGACAAGTCCAGAAACTCCCGCTGATAAGCTTTCATAGTTTTGTTGCCCTGGGTGAGGTTGCGGAACTCATGCTTCTTCCTGTCCATGATCCCCTGAGGAATGAAGCGGGCACGAAAGGCAGCTTGAAAGTCCGGGCAGGTGATGATTGTTCCAGCTGGCAGAGTACGCCTGTGGCTGTCCCACCATTGAGCTGCAGGTCCCTTCAGAAAGAAGGAAGCAAAGGTGACATAGCGGGCAGGGGCTACATCAGCAGACTCCATCTCACAGGTGATGTCATGGAGCCAGTCATCAGCATCCAGAGGCTGTGTTGAGCTGCGGTACACAGTTGGGTTGACGCGCATGAAATCCTGCAGAGTCACTTGGGCTGGCTGCTGGTTCATATTGGGGCGAGGGAACTGAGCCATCATATTCTCCATGAACTGACGGTTCAGCTCGAACTGTTGGATCATACCAGCCATGTACTCAGGGGGCGGTGGGGCGTTGCCACCACGACCACAACCACCTGTCTAACCATCCTGCTAATATATAACACGGGTAGTTCAGCATTGAGAAATTTGCATAGACAAGAATCATTCATGATGAAACATGCATAATGAAAGGAGCACGATAGATACTACATAGTAGTCGGCATAACTTACAAAAGGGGTCGGACATAGAGTTCAGTACAAAGACTAAATCATCATAGGTGGCATGCAAGCTCGCGGTGAATGCATCTAATACTAATAAGCAAGACTACATCAGTCCCAGGAGGAACTGTGGAGGTAGTCGTAGCCTGACAGCTGGTAGTTAGGCAACGGATGGTCCTCCACGTCAGTGGCCCGGGGGCCGCGGATACTTTGGTGTAGAACCTGACGCTCAGGTGGCAGAAGAGGACCATGTGCGGGAGAGTAGCCTCCCACCTCTGGCCAACCGACACCATGGGGCAATACGGTCCTGGCTGGCTAGATCGCTGAACATGGTAGCTGTCTAGATCGGACAAAGGGGTGCAACAACGTCAGAGCCCTGTAAAGGTGCTGACGAGTGGTGTACAACTTGTGGCGAAGAGCTCGGTTAGCTCGGTCCAACCCATCAGTATGCAGAACCAGGTTCTGATGGTGGAAGGGCTCTCGGGTGACGGTGGAGTAGGCAGCAGTGTAGCATCCCTCCGCACCAACGTCAGATGCGATAGGAATGTGCCTAAAAGGGGAAGTGTCCAACGCCCGATACTCTCCATGAAGACATGTCAGAGCAGGACGAGCAACATCGTGGACTGCCATCTTGATGGTCACTCCAACACCATGAGCGGTGTGCAGCACAGTAGTCGAGTCATACTCCCGAGAGTAGGAGTGGACGATGGCACGATACTGCTCCTGGTTAAAGTCCTGGAACTCCTCGTACACTGTGTACTCAGGGTGCCAGCAATAACCCAGATAGGTCATCATCTCAGCTAGTACAGCAGGTGATCCTGTGGCACAAATGGCCACCGTGTGGTGCACGACCTGCCTCGTGGGTTCCATCTGAAAACAAAGATGTTTCAATGGAGTCAAATGACAATGTGGGTATTTATTCAAAACACTATCCTACAGAATAACTATGGCTTATCCAACTTTGGGGTGAACGTGGTAACGGGATCCTAATGTTAGAGTTAGTAAATTTGTTTAACGCCGTAAGGGTAAATCGCCCCCACGAGGCGGAGGGTCGGGCATGAATCTAGAGCGTCTGTTGAACCAGCCCTGCCCAAAGCACGGGACGCAAGACAAACCAGCTAGGCACCTATGGAAGGATTGCTTCATCATGCAAGAGTTCAAAAATTCAGATCTCTTCCGGTATGATCATGGACCGACCGGCGGTTCAGGACCCGGGTTTCACGGACCGGGTTATGGTGGAGGTAATTCCGGTTCAGGTTTTTAGGGTAACCAAGGGGGACAGGGCAATCAAGGCAATCAGGGCAACCAAGGCGGTTATAATCAACAGGGGAATCAACAACAACAGCAGACGGGTTATCAGAGCAACCCGAAGCAGTTAAATGGTGGACAACATCATGTCTTCACCACTAGTCTGTGCAAGCATGATCAGCAGCTTCATAAGAGGGCAGTGAACTCTGTTGAACCGGCCGTGCCCCGTTATTTGCGCTGGTCCAAACTGCCTATTGTGTGAAGTCGAGAAGATCATCCGCCCCGGGATCATAATCCGGGTCATCTAGCGTTGGTGGTCGCACCGCAAGTTGGAGGTTATAAGTTCACCAAAGTGCTCATGGATGGAGGGAGCAGTATCAACATCTTGTATTATGATACTTTCCGGCTTATGGGGTTAATGGATAAAAATCTTAAACCGTCGAACACCATTTTTCATGGTGTGGTGCCTGGTAAGTCGGCCTATCCGGTCAGTAAGATAGCTCCGGAGGTGGTTTTTGGAGATGATCATGATTCAAGATCAGAAACATTGACCTTCGAAGTGGTGAAAATCAGAAGTCCGTACCATGCCCTATTTGGACGGCCGGTCTATGCTAAGTTCATGGCAAGGCCGTGTTATGTTTATTTGCAGTTCAAGATTCCGGGTCATAAGGGGAACATCACGGTTCGTGGCAGCCGCAAGATTGCTTTGGAGTGCGAGGAAGGTGATGCGGCTTATGCTGAGTCGGTTTGTGCAACAGAGGAGTTAAAATTCTATAAAGACAATGTTGATCCGACAGATATGACTTCTCTGAAGAAACCCACTATAGAGCATGATCCCGCTTTGAAGTTTAAATCGGCTGATGAGACTAAGTTGGTTGATTTTGTTCCTGGCGATTCATCCAAGTAGTTTAGCATTAGCGTTAACTTGAATCCAAAATAGGAAAGCACGCTCATCAAGTTCATCCATAAGAACCAGGACATCTTTGCATGGAAGCCTTCTGACATGCCAGGTGTACCGAGAGAACTCGCTGAGCACACTCTTAATATTGATCCCAAGTTTAAACCAGTCAAGCAGTTTCTTCGTCACTTTAATGAAGGGAGACGCAAGGCCATTGGTGAGGGGGTAGCCTGGCTCTTGGCAGCAGGGTTTATTGTGGAGGTTTTTCACCCTGAGTGGTTGGCTAACCCGGTGCTGGTACTAAACAAGAACGGCACTTGGCCTATGTGCGTGGACTACACAGATGGTGGGTTGTGAGCATTTGAGTTTTCTGGATGCTTATTCGGGTTATCACCAGATCAAAATGGCAGTTAAGGACCAAGAGAAGACGGCTTTTATAACTCCCTTTGGAGCCTTCTGCTATGTATCTATGCCTTTTGGGCTCAAGACTGCCCAGGCGACTTATCAGCGGTGCGTGCAGAATTGCCTTCATAATCAGATTGGGCGCAATGTTCATGCTTATGTGAACGATATTGTGGTGAAGTCCAGGAAAGCAGAAACACTTATAGCTGACTTGCAAGAAACCTTTGATAATCTGAGGGTTTATAAAATGATGCTTAATCCGGCCAAGTGTGTTTTTGGTGTGCCAACTGGCAAGATCTTGGGGTTTCTGGTGTCTAACAGGGGCATTGAAGCAAGGCTATTACGTCCCTGGCTAAACCGGCGTGTATCAATGACGTTCAACGGCTGGCGGGTCGTATTGTAGCGTTAAGCTGGTTTATCAGCCGATTGGGGGAGAAGGCGATCCCGCTTTATCAGATGATGAAGAAGACAGACAACTTTGTTTGGAGTAATGCTGCTGACGCGGCGTTTGAGGATCTGAAGAAGCAGTTAGCTGAACCACCCGTTCTTGCTGCCCCCATTGATAAGGAGCCATTGCTGTTATACGTGGCTGCTAATGCCCGAGATGTCAGCGTGGCTATTGTGGTGGAGCGTAAAGAGGCTGGTAAGTAATATCCGGTTCAATGGCCGGTTTATTATATCAGTGAGGTACTCATTGAGTCCAAACAAAGATATCCCCATTGGCAGAAGCTGGTGTATGGAGTGTTTATGGCAAGCCAGAAGCTTAAGCAATACTTTCAAGGCCATCCCATCACTGTGGTTAGTTCCGCTCCATTGGGAGATATCATTCAGAACAAGGAGGCGACTGGCCGGGTTGCTAAGTGGGCTATTGAGCTTGGGCCTCACGGGTTGAAATATATGCCCCGCACTGCTATCAAGTCCCAAACACTCGTAGTTTCATTAATGACTGGACAGAGTTGCAGGGACCGGAGGATAAACTGGATAACACATACTGGACTATTCACTTCAATGGATCCAGACAATTGGAGGGCTCGGGGGCTAGAGTGGTTCTTACTTCCCCTCGAGGTGACAAATTTTGTTATGTTCTCCACTTAATGTTTCCCTGTACTAACAATGCAGCTGAGTATGAGACTTTGCTCCATGGTCTTCGTATGGCTAAGGAGATGAACTTAATCCTGGTACGTTGCTTTGGCGACTCCGATTTAGTGGATCAGCAAGTATCTGGTACATGGGACTCCAAGGATCCACTTATGGCGGCTTATCGGCGTGAGGTGGATATCATTGCTGGTCACTTCAAGGGTTACCAGGTCGAGCACATTGATCGGTGCAAGAATGAAGCGGCTGACGCTTTAAGCCAGCTCAGATCCCAGTGTAAACCGGTGCCGCCTAATGTTTTTCTTGATGTTCTGCATAATCCGTCGGTCAAGATACCAACAGAGGAGGATTTGGCTATTCCTGACCCGGAAGCTCAATTGGTGGCGGTTCTTCATGCTATCCCTGATTGGACAGTGTCGTACCTAGCATACATGAACCAGGGAGAGTTACCAGAGGACGAAGTTTTGGCCAGACAGACAATCCGACGGTCTAAGTCCACTTAGCGTCTGCACACGACATGTGCTCGGCAGACTTCAAGCGAAAGCCGACGTGGGTGTAGACCACGACCTACCTAAACACTTAAGCCTCTAGTCCAGGTTTATCGCCTATCCAGGTTCCGTCCGCAGGGAGTCCGGCCGAGGTTTCCCATACGGCCCCGAACGATGTGAACAGGGTTCCCGAGATACCTAACGGGTATTCGGTACACCCGGCCACGTACCTACCGCATCACAGCCCACCCCTACGGTCAGCGCTGTCCACGGCCTCCAGTAGGCTACAAACACCAGAAACTACTTGCAACTCCTGGACAGAGAGCTAGGGTGAATAAGAAGTCGAGCGGGGTCATATTTCAGGGCCCAATGCATGGTAGTAGCTGTATCTTAAATCACACATACAAATCTCAGTGCTTAAGGTCGGCTTCAATGAAACAACCCACCATGTACTCCTACATGGCCTCTCATCGATACCTTTACCAAATCGTGTTCACCACACCACTCTCATTACCGACATAATCATTTCACTCTAGCCATCTCCCAGATGAACCAGACCTGACACGACTCTAAGCATAGCAGGCATAGCAAGGTAGGAACAACACATACATATGGCTCAATCAACTCCTACACATGCTAGTGGGTTTCATCTAGTTACTGTGGCAATGACAGGTCATGCAGAGGAAATGGGTTCAACTACCGTAGCACATAGCAGTTTGAAACGCGTTGTCTTAATGCAGTAAAAGAGAGCAGGAGCGAGAACATGGGATTGTATCGATATGATCAAATGGTTGGTTGCTTGCCTGATGGTTCGATGCACTGATACGGTTCTTCGTTAGGGTAATCACGGTACTCCTCGGAGACAGAACCTGCCGCAAGAACACCGATACACAACCATCACCAAACAATGTGCAACAATATGATGCATGCATGAAACATAGCAATATGAGTGTGTTGGGCTAATGCAACTAAGACCAGAAGGGTTTGAACCAATTTGAATCAAAGATTCAAATTTCAAACTCAAACATGGCCTTTTAAAGTGCTTTTCCTTGTTCTGCATTAAACATCAGGTTAACTTGTTTAATCATGCATGATAATAGTACATATGGATAGATTGGATTTTTCTGATCATTTTTCATATATAATTTGTCTGATTTGGAGTTACAGAATAAAAGTTATGAATTTTTTAAAGTTTAAACTATATTCTGGAATTTCCTATATTAGATTAATTCCAGAAAATCAATTATTGCGTCAGCCTGACGTCAGTGTGACGTCAGCAGGTCAACGGGACACGTCCGGGTCAAACCTGACAGTGGGTCCCGCGTGTCAGTGTGATTAGATTAATTAGAATTTAATTAAACTAAACCTGTTTAATTAGCAGGGCTGGGCCCCACCTATCATTGACTCAGGGGAGTCAACCAGGGCCCACCCGTGGTCAAACCCGGGTCGGCTGCACCGGCGTTTAGCCGCCGGCGAGCCCGACGCGGCGGCGGAAGTGGTTTTGGCTGTTTCGGCCACCAAATGGGTCGCGGAGACCACCGGAGTGGAGCTGAGGACGAGCCGCAGCTCTTGGTGGAGTCCGTTGGGGTCTTGGGTGGCCGGAGTTGGCGCCGGCGACAACTTTGGCGGCCACCGGGGTTCGGCCGAAGACGAACTTGACGCTAGAGGGGTCGGTGAGGCTCGGGGAGTAGCTAGCTAGGTGTTAAGTGACACGGTGAGCATGATGGACACCGTGGAGTGGTCGGAGGGTGACCGGGAGCATGTCGGCGACGAGCTCCACGGCGGTGGGTGCGGTTGAGCTCCGGGAGGTCGCTACACGGCTCGGGAGCAAGAAAAGGAGGATGGGGGAAGATGGCTAAGCTCACAGTGAGTGCGACGAAGCCCTTGGTGCGGCCGGGGATGGACCGGAGCGACGGCAGCGTTGAAGGGGATCTCCGGCGACGGCGGTTCGGGCGAGGTCGTTGCGGTGGACTCGGGCGTTGTGAGCGCTCGGGGCTCGGCTTGCTCGATGGAGTGGACAGCGGCGGAGCTCCTGGACACGATGAGAGGACGCACGGGTGGCGGGGAGCACGGCTACGACGAAGGCACGGCGATGGTGGCATCGGCCATGGCGGGGAAGCGCAAGGGGGAGGAGCTGGAGAGGAGAGGGGGTGTCTGGGGGGTTCGGGGGAGCGAGAGAGGCTGATCCACGACGTCACCGGGCGCGGGGAGCGGCGAGGCGGCGAGCAGGTGCATGGCGCGCGCTGTGGTCGCTGTCGGGCACCTGCCTGCCTACCTGGCCGGCAAGCAGCTCGCTGGAGCGGCGCTGGGCTGGGCCGGCAGGTGGGCCGGGTGCTGGGCGCCAGGTAAGTTTTTCCATTTCTTTCTGTTTTCTGTTTTTTTAATACTCTGCAACTTTGTTGAATTAAATAAAATACTTAGGCAACTCCTAAAATCACCAAACTACTCCTGGTCCATAGTTGGATTATTTCCAACATGAAACATTTTAGTTTGGAGATATTTGAGCATTTAAATATTTTATATAATTTTAAATGCCCAAATTCAAACATTTATGATTTAATTCAAAAACCCTAAGATGGCCTAGGAAAATGTGCATCACTTTTGGCAGAGGTTCTGAACCAAGACAAAAATGATGGGCATTTTGGAAGGGCATTTCAGGTTCATTGAAAAAGTTTTTAGTAAACCCTAGTTGGTTTCAGAGGGGACTGGGGGTTCTGTCATCCCCATTTCAGGTTTCTGGTGAAAGAATAAACATGATGCAACACTCTAATGCATGACTAGCTAGGGTGTGACAACTCACCCCCACTCAAAAGAATCTCGTCCCGAGATTTAGGTTCCTCCGGGAAGAAGGCGGGATACTCGAGTCGAAGACGATCCTCCCTTTCCCAAGTTGCTTCATCCTCAGAATGGTGCGACCATTGTACTTTGAGGAACTTGATATTATGACGTCGAGTGGTACGCTCGGCCTGATCGAGGATACGAATGGGGTACTCTCGATATGTAAGATTATCTTGGAGATCAAGCGTTTCGTAGTCCACTCCACGGATAGGATCCGAGAAGCAACGCCTGAGTTGAGAAACGTGGAAGACATCGTGGACTCTGGAGAGGTGCGGAGGTAGTTCCAACTGGTAGGCAACTTCTCCTCGTTTAGCGAGAATGCGAAAAGGTCCAATGTAACGAGGAGCCAATTTGCCTTTGATACCGAAACGATGGGTTCCCTTCAGAGGGGTAACCCGAAGGTAAGCCTTCTCGTCAACCTCGAAAGTCATAGCCTTATGTTTTCGGTCATATTGACTCTTTTGACGAGATTGGGCTGTTTTCAACTTTTCACGAACGATGCGAACTTGCTCTTCTGCTTCCTGAATCATATCTGGGCCAAAGAATTGTCTTTCCCCGGTCTCTGACCAGTTAAGGGGTGTTCGACACCGTCGTCCATAGAGAACTTCAAAAGGGGCTTTACCCAAGCTAGATTGATAGCTGTTGTTGTAAGCGAATTCGGCAAATGGAAGGCACTTCTCCCAATCCATTCCGAATGAGATAACAGAGGCTCGAAGCATGTCTTCTAGGATCTGGTTGACGCGTTCCACTTGACCACTCGATTGAGGGTGAAAAGCGGTGCTAAAGGAAAGGCGGGTTCCCATAGCATTTTGGAAACTTTCCCAAAATCGAGAGGTGAAAAGACTTCCTCGATCCGAGTTAATTTCCAAAGGAACACCATGGAGATACACTATCCGGGAGATGTATAAGTCTGCCAATTGACTAGCGGTTATATTCTCACGAACAGGTAGGAAATGGGCTACTTTGGAAAGACGATCGACAACGACGAAAATAGCAGTATTCCCTCTCTTGGTCCTGGGAAAACCGGTAATGAAATCCATACCAATTTTATCCCATTTCCATTCAGGAATAGCTAAGGGTTGAAGGGTGCCAGCAGGCCGTTGATGCTCTGCTTTTACACGACGACAGACGTCGCAATTAGCAATATACTGAGCAATTTCTCTCTTCATCCTAGTCCACCAGAACCTCTGGCGTAGGTCCTGATACATCTTGGTACTACCGGGATGAATGGTGAGAGGAGATTCATGAGCCTCCTTAAGGATCAACTGTCGTAGATGCTGGTTCTTGGGAACCACTAGACGGTTCTCAAAGTACACAACACCATGATCATTTGTGGAGAAACAACTAGCACCTCCGCTAGCAATGTTCTCTTTGATTTTAGATATTCCCTTATCTCGCTTTTGGGCAGCGATGATTTGATCCGTAAGAGTAGGTTTCGCTACCAAGGTGGAAAGAAATCCTTGAGGAACAATGTGAAGGTTAAGCTTCCGAAATTCCTCATGGAGAAGCGGTTGACCTTGTTGTAACATCAGGTTGTTACAATAAGATTTACGACTTAGCGCATCAGCCATGACGTTGGCTTTCCCTGGGGTGTAAGTTATTCCTAAGTCGAAATCTGTGATCAACTCAACCCAACGTCTTTGCCTGAGATTCAAATCCGGTTGGGTGAAAATGTACTTCAGACTTTGGTGGTCAGTGAATATTTCGCAACGGTTACCGAGGAGGTAATGTCGCCAGGTCTTAAGTGCATAGACTACGGCTGCAAGCTCTAGATCATGAGTAGGGTAATTCTCCTCATGTGGGTGCAGTTGCCGTGAAGCGTAAGCAATTACATGTCGATCTTGCATGAGAATGCAACCTAATCCTTGTCGCGAGGCGTCGCAGTAGATAACAAAGTCCTTAGAGAAGTCTGGCGGTACCAGTACGGGAGCAGAAGTCAGGCGTCTTTTCAGTTCCTGAAAGCTGTGCTCACATTGTGGAGTCCATTCGAACTTTTTATCTTTCTTGAGGAGTTCGGTTAGAGGTTTAGCAACTTTGGAGAAGTTTTCGACAAAGCGACGGCAATAACTCGCTAGGCCTAGAAAACTCTGAACTTGCTTGACCGATTCAGGTGGAGTCCAATTAAGGACGGCTTGAACTCGCTCAGGGTTAACAGCAATACCTTTACCAGATATTACATGACCCAGATAGGTCACTTCTGACAACCAGAATTCACATTTAGAAAATTTGGCATAAAGGTGATGCTCTCGAAGTTTCTTCAACACTAGCCTTAGATGTTCGGCATGTTCCTCCTTGTTCTTGGAGTAGATGAGTATATCATCGAGATAAACTACGACGAATTTATCCAAATACTCCATGAAGATTGAGTTCATTAACCGAGAAAAGGTGGCTGGAGCGTTGGTTAAACCGAAGGACATGACGGTGTACTCGTATTGGCCATAACGAGTAACAAAGGCCGTTTTAGGAATGTCCCCGTTTCTGATTTTGATTTGATGGTAGCCCAACCTCAAATCCATTTTGGAGAAGATTGAGGATCCAGCGAGCTGATCATACAGGTCGTTGATCCTAGGGAGCGGATATTTGTTCTTGATTATGACCAAATTGACAGGTCGGTAATCTACAACCATCCGGTCCGTACCATCCTTCTTCTTGACGAAGAGGACGGGGCAAGCCCACGGAGATGAACTAGGTCGGATGAAACCCTTTTTCAAGGACTCATCGAGTTGTTTCTTAAGCTCGGCTAGTTCTAGTGGTGCCATCTTATAGGGTCTTCTAGCAATCGGAACGGTTCCTGGAATGAGGTCTATTACGAACTCAACATCCCTGTCAGGTGGAACACCTGGCAATTCCTCTGGGAAGACATCCGGGAAGTCACGGACTACCGGAACGTCCTCAAGGTCTGGCAAAGGGCTGGCGTTAAGAGAATATAATTGTCGCTCGGCTAACCGGGTCAAGACATTGACTATCTTGCCCGAAGGATGAGTGAGTTGGACAGTCCTAGAGAAGCAATCAATTTTGGCATGATGAGCTGACATCCAGTCCATACCCAAAATGATATTAATATCTGAAAATTTGAGAGCTATCAAAGATGCAAGGAAAACAAGTCTGTCGACTTGGATTTCATTTCCATAACTTACCCTGGAGGTCTGCCATCTAGAACCGGGAGTAGAAATTTCCATAGTGGATGGTATGTCACAGAATGCGTTGTTATGCAAACGAGCATAGTTCTCGGATATAAATGAATGAGAGGCTCCTGTATCGAAAAGAACAGATGCCGGGTGGCAATTAACAAGGAGCGTACCGAGAACGACGTTGGGATCCTCTTGAGCTTCTTCGGCAGAGATACAGTTGACGTGGCCACGTGTAGCGGTGGCCGGCTTGGCGTGGAACACTTTCCCTGTCGGCTTGCCACGGCCAACAGCTTTAGCAGAATGGTTGGGGTTGGTCTGGGGACACTCACGCATATAGTGGCCAGATTCCCCACACTTGAAACAAGTCACGGAACTGGTGCATGGAGGAGCACTGTTGGTTGGACCCCCATAGGGCTTGGCTGGTGCAGACTGTTGAACAGGGCGAGGCGCCTGGAAAGATGGCCTCGGTGTGAACCTGGGTGGCAGGGCGGTGTTGGGCACCCACACGCGGCGCTTCTGAGGACCAGCACCGGATGAGGAACCCATGTCATGGCCATGCTTGCGTGTTGCGTCATAATCAGTCTGACCAGTCTCAGCACTGATGGCCTTGTTAACAAGTTTCTGAAAAGATGTGCACTCATGCAGACGGAGGTCGCGGTGAAGCTCAGGACCAAGTCCCTTACGGAACCTTGCTTGCTTCTTGGCATCAGTAGAAACTTCCTCAGTTGCATATCGTGCGAGGTTACCGAACTCCCTGCTGTAAGCATCCACAGAGAGTCGGCCCTGAGTGAAACTGCAAAATTCCTCACGTTTACGGTCCATGAGACCCTCCGGAATGTGATGTTCACGGAAAGCCTCGCTGAATTCAGCCCAAGTAGTGACATGGCCCGCTGGACGCATAGCTCCATAATTCTCCCACCATAGACTGGCGGGGCCTTCAAGATGATATGCAGCAAAGGTGACCTTGTCGGCCTCAGCTACTAGCGCGGAACGCAGCTTGTGAGAGATACTGCGAAGCCAGTCATCAGCGTCGAGAGGCTCGACGGAGTGGTGGAACATGGGTGGATGTAACTTGATGAAATCACTGAGTGACACCACGTTAGTCCTCTGATGGTGTGATGTGTTCTGTGCAATACGCTCCAACAAACGGTTGGTCTCCCGCTTGTTTCTTTCGGCTTCCATCATAACCTCGGCTAGGGAAGGAGGATGAGGCAGATTTGCATTCCTGACTTCACTGCCTTCGGCCTGCTCTTGAGGAGCAGGGTTAGTGCGCGTGTTGACCATCCTAGGTAAACAAGACAATGATCTAGTCAGAATGATAAAATTCCGACATGGAATACAGAATGTAAGGAATAACTCGGAATGCAAGATGATCATCCGTATGACATGGTAGATACAGAAACTGCTTCTTTATTCCATCATCATACACACCATACAGGGTTTAGTACAAGACCAAACAAGGTACTATTACGGTGAAAAGAGGATTACATCTCATCGGAGGCATTCCAAGCTCCTATACATTATTTTTCTACACCTCCGGAATGCGATACAACTAGGTCATATCCCACGAGTCACGCAGGACGATAGACGACACAGCTAACACGAACTAGCGATACTACCACTAACTCAGACCGATCCGTAGTAGTCCTCGTAGAAGTCACCTCCATAGCCTGGAAGCTCAACATGATCATCCGGAAACAGACGATCTCGCGGAGCTTGTGGACCATAGGGACTAGGATGAGGTCTTGGACCAACAGACGGTGGCCTGCAGGGACTGCGAGGTGGGGTGATGCCTCCTACATCACGCCAACCCATCACGTCTGGCAGAGCAGATCTCACAGGATAGAGATCGCGCATATCCGAATATCCAGCTTGCACCGCCGATGCAAACCGAGTCAATGTGGCCCAGTGGTCAGCACGGGTATTGAAGAGCTCTAACCTCAAGGCCCGATTTTCACGGTCCTTATCCTCGAGCATCTCAGCAGTAGTGCGAGTCCGTGAATCCTCCTGGGTGGGGTCAGCATAGATAGCCTGGAGATACCCTTGTGCTCCCGGAAGTGATCCTGGCATATACCGAAAATCAGAGTCCCGAAATAGGCCAGACCTGACTCGCATGATGGTCATCATAGAGTAGGCGGCGTCCTGCACAGCCATCTCAATAGTAACCCCGAGTCCATAGGAGCAGTGAAGGGGCTCGGTGGACCCAGGATAAGATGGAAATATCCTGACAGTGCAGAGATACTGGCTTTGATTAAAGTCTCGGAATTGCTCTTCGACCGTGTACTCAGGATACCAACGGTATCCAGCCTCAGTCATTACCCTGACCAACATGGCAGTATGGCCGGGTACATCTAGGCATCGAGTCAGGCGAACCACTTGATTGAGGTCGCGAGTGGCCATCTGAAAACACAATCATAATGCAAAGGCATTAGAATTTCTAACAAAATTTCGGCAGCATAACAGCTGTAAATGCTCAAGAAGGATTTTGAGACATTTGACAAAGGATTTCATACGCACTCAACATCATCATATCAAAGTTCTGAGTCCATCCTAGCAACATAATGTGGTAGTAGAATTGAACTAGGCTTGTATCCATCAAACCTATAAGGTACTACTGATTAGTAACACGTGATCCTGATAGAGAGAACAGATCCTAATTCCTTAACCCCCGGTGGAAGAATAGACTGACTCAGATCAGAATGTCATAAGATAAAGGAGTAAAAAGAGCCTTACGTTCCAACCCACAAACAATTCCCCTACATATAACTAAAGAATTTCTAGACTCAACATCGACCAGTTTGGCTTGGAGAACCTACAGGCAGTCCGGCTCTGATGCCAACGCTGTCAGGACCCCGACTCAATGTCACATCGATCTAGCTTGTAACACCCCACATCACTTTGCGGCCTCACGCACGGTATCCCCACGGGTGTCGCCTTACCTTTGCCCGGGACCGTTTGCGCCTTTTGGCTCACATATATGATAGTGTCGCTAGCATCCATATGATAAAGAGCCCGGGCTGACATGACTAGTCGTAATCCCAAAGTGGCACAGTGCTTACAGGGACAGGCATCCATGACCCAGCAACGAACGTGTCGGTCATCAGCAAGTGGGTCCGGGCTGTAGCACTGGGCTAGCAGGACTCCGGTAAACCGGGCTGTAGCGGGCTAACAGGACTCCGGTACTCAATGCGTGACATTTCCCCGAAGGGACAGACACAGGAACGAAGAAGGACACATGCCGGCCAGCCTAAGTGTTCCAGAGCAGTAGCAAGCTACCATGGCTCAGTGGTAACACTAGGAGACATTTCCCGGTAAGAGAGGCTACTAAGGATAAACAACTAGGTAGTCAGATCCCACACATACCAAGCATTTCAATCATACACACAATATGCTCGATATGTGCAAACACAACAAGGCATCACAACATGACTCTATGACACAAGTACTTTATTTAAGGCTCAGAGAGCCATACATAACATACACAAAGGTACGGGTCACACGACCCAGCATCCAAGTCATACAGTCATACAAACCAGCAGCGGAAGTAACTTGTCTGAGTACAGACAACTAGGAAAATAAAAGAGGCTTGGAAAGCCTAGCTATACTACGCGGTCCTTCACAAGCTCAGGATCACCACCTGGGTCTTAGCCTACTCATTGATGTCAACGTCTACGTAGAACCCATCAGAAGGGGTTGCAGCGTCTTCTGTAAAAAATGTAAATTATAGCAACATGAGTACAAAGGTACTTAGCAAGACTTACATCAGATCCTACATACATGCATATTATCAAGAAGGGTTGGTGGAGTTATTGCAGCAAGCCAGCTTTGACTCTTGGCTAGGCTAACTTACGAGACTCCAACTTGAAATGGTTTTGCGTACACGAGTCCACTACTCACCACTTCAATACACTACCGAGGATCCACCTCCGTCTTCCTACGGAAGAGCCATCCTCGGCACTCACACTTATCTTGAGGCTTTTAGTAGTTTCCATTTACTTGTCTATGAACTGTATAGGCAACCAAGTAGTCCTTTACCGCGGACGCGGCTATTCGAATAGATCATGATATCCCTGCAGGGGTGTACTTCTTCATACATGTTTCCACCACTTAGCGTCTGCACACGACATGTGCTCGGCAGACTTCAAGCGAAAGCCGACGTGGGTGTAGACCACGACCTACCTAAACACTTAAGCCTCTAGTCCAGGTTTATCGCCTATCCAGGTTCCATCCGCAGGGAGTCCGGCCGAGGTTTCCCATACAGCCCCGAACGATGTGAACAGGGTTCCCGAGATACCTAACGGGTATTCGGTACACCCGGCCACGTACCTACCGCATCACAGCCCACCCCTACGGTCAGCGCTGTCCACGGCCTCCAGTAGGCTACAAACACCAGAAACTACTTGCAACTCCTGGACAGAGAGCTAGGGTGAATAAGAAGTCGAGCGGGGTCATATTTCAGGGCCCAATGCATGGTAGTAGCTGTATCTTAAATCACACATACAGATCTCAGTGCTTAAGGTCGGCTTCAATGAAACAACCCACCATGTACTCCTACATGGCCTCTCATCGATACCTTTACCAAATCGTGTTCACCACACCACTCTCATTACCGACATAATCATTTCACTCTAGCCATCTCCCAGATGAACCAGACCTGACACGACTCTAAGCATAGCAGGCATAGCAAGGTAGGAACAACACATACATATGGCTCAATCAACTCCTACACATGCTAGTGGGTTTCATCTAGTTACTGTGGCAATGACAGGTCATGCAGAGGAAATGGGTTCAACTACCGTAGCACACAGCAGTTTGAAACGCGTTGTCTTAATGCAGTAAAAGAGAGCAGGAGCGAGAACATGGGATTGTATCGATATGATCAAATGGTTGGTTGCTTGCCTGATGGTTCGATGCACTGATACGGTTCTTCGTTAGGGTAATCACAGTACTCCTCGGAGACAGAACCTGCCGCAAGAACACCGATACACAACCATCACCAAACAATGTGCAACAATATGATGCATGCATGAAACATAGCAATATGAGTGTGTTGGGCTAATGCAACTAAGACCAGAAGGGTTTGAACCAATTTGAATCAAAGATTCAAATTTCAAACTCAAACATGGCCTTTTAAAGTGCTTTTCCTTGTTCTGCATTAAACATCAGGTTAACTTGTTTAATCATGCATGAAAATAGTACATATGGATAGATTGGATTTTTCTGATCATTTTTCATATATAATTTGTCTGATTTGGAGTTACAGAATAAAAGTTATGAATTTTTTAAAGTTTAAACTATATTCTGGAATTTCCTATATTAGATTAATTCCAGAAAATCAATTATTGCGTCAGCCTGACGTCAGTGTGACGTCAGCAGGTCAACGGGACACGTCCGGGTCAAACCTGACAGTGGGTCCCGCGTGTCAGTGTGATTAGATTAATTAGAATTTAATTAAACTAAACCTGTTTAATTAGCAGGGCTGGGCCCCACCTGTCATTGACTCAGGGGAGTCAACCAGGGCCCACCCGTGGTCAAACCCGGGTCGGCTGCACCGGCGTTTAGCCGCCGGCGAGCCCGACACGGCGACGGAAGTGGTTTTGGCTGTTTCGGCCACCAAATGGGTCGCGGAGACCACCGGAGTGGAGCTGAGGACGAGCCGTAGCTCTTGGTGGAGTCCGTTGGGGTCGGGGTGGCCGGAGTTGGCGCCGGCGACGACTTTGGCGGCCACCGGGGTTCGGCCGAAGACGAACTTGACGCTAGAGGGGTCGGTGAGGCTCGGGGAGTAGCTAGCTAGGTGTTAAGTGACACGGTGAGCATGATGGACACCGTGGAGTGGTCGGAGGGTGACCGGGAGCACGTCGGTGACGAGCTCCACGGCGGTGGGTGCGGTTGAGCTCCGGGAGGTTGCTACACGGCTCGGGAGCAAGAAAAGGAGGGGGGGGAGATGGCTAAGCTCACAGTGAGTGCGACGAAGCCCTTGGTGCGGCCGGGGATGGACCGGAGCAACGGCGGCGTTGAAGGGGATCTCCGGCGACGGCGGTTCGGGCGAGGTCGTTGCGGTGGACTCGGGCGTTGCGAGCGCTCGGGGCTCGGCTTGCTCGATGGAGTGGACAGCGGCGGAGCTCCTGGACACGATGAGAGGATGCACGGGTGGTGGGGAGCACGGC
>NC_041383.1:359061584-359072628 GCF_002162155.2 Triticum dicoccoides
GGGGAGCGGCGAGGCGGCGAGCAGGTGCGTGGCGCGCGCTGTGGTCGCCGTCGGGCACCTGCCTGCCTGCCTGGCCGGCAAGCAGCTCGCTGGAGCGGCGCTGGGCTGGGCCGGCAGGTGGGCCGGGTGCTGGGCGCCAGGTAAGTTTTTCCATTTCTTTCTGTTTTCTGTTTTTTTAATACTTCTGCAACTTTGTTGAATTAAATAAAATACTTAGGCAACTCCTAAAATCACCAAACTACTCCTGGTCCATAGTTGGATTATTTCCAACATGAAACATTTTAGTTTGGAGATATTTGAGCATTTAAATATTTTATATAATTTTAAATGCCCAAATTCAAATATTTATGATTTAATTCAAAAACCCTAAGATGGCCTAGGAAAATGTGCATCACTTTTGGCAGAGGTTCTGAACCAAGACAAAAATGATGGGCATTTTAGAAGGGCATTTCAGGTTCATTGAAAAAGTTTTTAGTAAACCCTAGTTGGTTTCAAAGGGGACTGGGGGTTCTGTCATCCCCATTTCAGGTTTCTGGTGAAAGAATAAACATGATGCAACACTCTAATGCATGACTAGCTAGGGTGTGACAACAGTATTATAACAGATAATGGCACAAATCTCTCCAAGGGTGCTATCGAGGAGTTCTGTCAGCGCGAGCACATCCGGCTTGATGTGTCATCAGTGGACCACCCCCAATCTAATGGTCAAGCAGAGAGAGCTAATCAGGAAATCCTAAAGGGTATCAAGCCCCGGCTTATGGTTCCTTTGCTGAGGACGCAGGGTTGTTGGGTGGAAGAGTTGCCTTTCGTTTTATGGAGCATTAACACCACCCCCAATAGATCTACAGGTTACACACCCTTCTTCATGGTTTATGGAGCAGAAGCAGTTCTCCCAAGTGATACTGGCCATGGCTCGCCCAGAGTGGAAGCTTATGTTGAAGCGGACAATGAAAGAGCATGCCAAGATGCATTGGACCTGTTAGATGAACAACAGGATATTGTGGCAGCTTGTTCGGTGATTTATCAGTAAGACCTGCGGTGTTATGATAGCCGCCGGGTTAAAACCAGGACTTTTCAAGAAGGCGACTTGGTGCTCCGGCTCATCCAAGATCAGACTGACATGCATAAGTTGTCTCCACCTTGGGAAGGGCCCTTTGTGGTCAACAAGAATCTGAACAATGGGTCATACTACCTCATTGATGTTCGAGAGCACAAGGACTCACGCAAGTGAGAGGAGGAGACTCGTCGGCCGTGGAATATAGCTCATCTTCGGCCTTACTACACCTGAGCCTCAGGCTCCTACTATGTATATATTTTTGACAATGTACATATTATGATCAATAAATAAACCGGCATCCTTGCTAAAGCGGGGCCTCTGCTGTTGCGTCTTATATGTCTTATTGGTTACATGGGGGCTTATGCTTATAATGAGGAGTCCTAATTACCCATTAAACCGGCTTATAAAGCCATATAAAAAGCTTGGGAGCTTCACACCCAAGGGACCAAACAAAGTTTGTTGCCACGCACAGCTCAAAGATAGGTACCCATTGAGCACAACTCACAATGTTACTTGGGGGCTCTTTGTGCACAGCAACAAAGAGTTTGAAAGGACCCTTGTAATAGGCTATCAAGCCAGGCTTGGAAGCCAGGTGTATTCACCTAAAACCCCAGGTTAACCTGCCTTCATCAAGTAAGCCACTCCGTCTAGGTAATCCTGGTATGACCCGTCGAAAGTTTGACAAGTCAATCTTATACAGACCCTGAACTTTTCAAAGTTAAAACGATGATTGGTTAATGTGAGGTCCATCTTAAAAGGCTTTGTAAAATGGTTTAACTCAGCGGCCTGGCAGCCCATGAAAAGCCTCGAATTTGGGCCTGGCAGCCCTTGAAAAGCCTCGACTACAAGTTTTCATTTGCTTTTTCCAAGTTTTTCTCCTTTGATAAGGTTTTGAGATAAACCGGCGTCTATTGACCTGGCCTGACTATAAGTCATCAATGTAACCCGGTGTTCATTAATCCGGCGTAGCTTTCAACTATCAGTTGTAAGTACACAACCAATCTTAAACCGGTGCTTATTAACCCGGTCTGGCATTGACTACAAGTCGCTAGGATGATCATCCGGTGTTTATCATAACCTGGCATGACTTATTATAAACCAGCATGGCATGTGAGAGTTATCAAATACTCAAGATTTGGGTTATTACCCTTACTACAAATAGTTGGTAAACCAACGATGTGATTCAACAACACAGGTATGATATATTTCATATTTCATTATTTTATAGCCTTGGTTATAAACTCTGGCTTTATATTGGGTATCATAATCCGTCCGACAGTAAACTGCCAGGGCAATTTTAAGCTTATCACATGCAGAAAACAGGATGGCATAAGTTGTTAAAGATCATAAGCAGACATTGCATATCATGACAGATTGGCAGTCTCAGAAAAGTGGCTATGCATGATGGCATAGTAGACAAAGTGTTTCAAGCTATGCACAATGGCATAACAGACCTAGTGTTTTAAGCTAGCCTATTACAAGGCGTTTCAACTGCCCAAAAGGATGATTGTTTATCGTCCAAAGGGCGGTGCACAAGCGATAAACCGGCTTCCGGATTAAGATTCTTCAGTTTGATGAGAAGGTTGCGGATCATCTCGCGCCGGTTCATCCTCCGCCTCCCCACCCACTGACTGGAAGTCAATGGTTGCCCAGTCAATGCCAGACAAAGCTCGGAAGACAGCTTCATCACTTATAAGATTTGACGGTTCAACATCAGGGGCATACGTGTGCTTATGGATTGGCGGGATTAGATTTTTAGCTTCATAAACTGACGCATCAATCCGTCTAATGTCTGCGTCATAGATGGACCAGTGGAAAGATAAATCAGTCTCTTCGGCCAATCTACTTGCAAGCGGACGCATCTCCTTTGTCAAGGCTTTAAGGGCATCCTCGTCAAATTCCGACCCATCTTCTTTTTGACAAGGATAGCCATTTCCAATGTCTTCCGGGTCAAGATCAGCTATCCAAGCCTTAGTCCGTGTCAGCGCAGACAAAGCGCCAGCCCTTGCAGCAAATCTCTTCACTTCTTCCAGCTAGGCAGGTGTCATGGATAGCTTGGCCAATGTGCCCTTAATTAAAGTTGTCGGCGGTTTATTGTATGAAGCGGTGCAGATGACTCGTTGAGCGCCGGTATATAACTGCTCTATCAAAGTATAGGCAGCCTTTAATTTCTTGCGCATATCTGAACCGAGATGGCAACACGGCTACCTGCAAGGGTTAAATATTGTTAAACCGGAGGTTTGAAAACTGACTAAGTACGGTTCATAGCAAGGCTAATTACCAATGATGGCAGAAGTCATAGCGTTGATTTGCCGCTTCAAGCCAGATAGCTCTTCTGCCACCGGTTTAAGGGCCGCTTCAGCATCCTCCGCCCGCTTCAGCAAAGTGGTTTTCTCCGCCTCCCAATCTGCTTGCTTGCCTTTGAAGCCATCCTTCAATTGCTCCATGGCTGTTAAAGCGCCCTTTAGTTCTTCTTTGGCTTTTGAAGTTTCGGCTTGCTGGGACTTGATGTTCTCCTGGAGATCGGCGATTTGAGAATCTTTGTTGATCAAGTCAGCTTGCAAAAGACAGACATTAAGACGGTAATGATTTTTTCAAAGTCCCAAGCACATAACAAGTTATACACTTGGCACATGGGGGCTAATGCGGATTGATTTCTTCTCAACTGGTATTTTAAGTCCCAAGCATACAACAGGTTATATACTTGGCACTTGGGGGCTAATGCATATCGGCTCTATTCAAGGAATTCTGATGTATAAACCGGACTATCATAAAGGTATAAACCGGTCTATAGGGACTACACAAGCAAAATCCAATCTTTTCCTATTACAAGTCCCGGTCCACAGTCATATTGATGAACCGACACTTGGGGGCTACTACAGTTGCTAATTGAAGCAGGATATAAGGAAAAAGAAGTTATTCAAAGGAACAAGTATTTACCTCATATCGCTCTTTTATCAGGTTTAGTAAACCGGCTTCATAATCACGGCTGGTGTATAGACGGTTTAGATATCCAGAATGGATGTCCTGAGCAGAGAGATGGGCATAACTTGACAGACCAGTTTTCCATTTACCCTTGTCCACAGCAGAAAATTCTTCTTTTGCACTATGCTTTGATAAAGCGAGATGATTGCTAGGAGCGGTATGGCCAAAGCCAGTAATTACAACATCATCTGTTGTGCCTTCAACAGTCTTATCTGGGCTTGGCGGTTTCTCAGATGCTTTGGCTGGGCTTGGTGGATCGGCAGCTGGACTTGGCAGATCAACATGTTGGCTTGTTGGATTCATTTCTGGCGGATCAACAAAAGTATTCTGACCCTGAGGTACTGGGTCATCCAGAATAATATCAGCATCTTGATCAAGAGACTCTGAGTTCCTCTCCGGTTCAGTGGCCGGGTTATCATCCGCTGGAGTAGTCAGCTTGGCTTTCTTGCTAAGTCTGGCTTTGGCACTAAAAAGAACAAATATAGATGTTAGTACAATAAAATGGTGCAAGGGAGCGAAACTGAGTCTATTATGTTTACCCAGGTACGGTCTTGAGAGGAGGCATCTATATAGTCGATGAATCGCCGGAGGAGGAATTGGAAGTTCCTTGATAATTCGAGTCAAACGGATTAAGAGGATATCGGAAGTAACCAGCCTTGGGATAAAGTTTATTAGAAGTACAAGAGACCTCTTGACGACGCTTGCGAACCGGGGAATATGGTAAACCGGAAGAAGTAACCACTTGACCACTGTGCCGGGTTGTGCGGCCAACTTCTTGCTGCTGTGTCTTCAAAGAAAAGTGTGGATCCAAATGAGCAAGGGGGTATGAACATTTTACTTTCCGGATTGCTCGACGAAGTTTTGGTACTGGCACATGATTTGAATCAGAGGATAGAACAATTACCTCTGCATCACCAGCGTGGCTAGCTTCCGCATCATCCTGATAATAATCATTGTCAATGAGGTGTATGAAAAAAGAACCAAGTGAATCTAATTCTACCTCTGAGTCCGGATCATCAAGCTCTTCATCATTGGGAAAATTAGAAGGTTTGGCGGTTTTCTTCTTTGCTGGCCTCTTTGTAGCCTTAGTCTTGCTGCGGGGTGCTCTGGCCCGTTTATCTTGGGGCTTGGCCAGTTTATCTTGAGATTTCTTCTTCCAGAAAGGATCATCACCCTGCACAGATGGATAACAAATTATAAAGGGATATTTAAGAAAGGACGGATTAAGGTAAAAATGAGGCAATTCTTACATCTGGTGGTTTATTGGAAGTGCAGAAGGGACTAAGCCCTACTTGACTACAGACAGCTTCCGGTTCATTCAGTATTTTCTTAACAGCTTAAGTAACTTCATCTTCTGTTAGCTGAATATCAATATGACATTGAGGATCTTTCAAGTCCCCCGTGTACTCACACATTAAACCAGGGTGCCGACTTAAAGGCAGAATGCTCCAAGATATCCAGCAGCGGATGAAGTCAACGCCTGTTAAACCGTTCGCCAAAAAGGCTCTGAGTTTTGAGAGTTGTGGTGCATAGATGGACCGTTCCTTGGCATTCAGCCTCTGAGGGAACGAATGAGTATTGCTAAGACGGTGCGGGCGATAACCCAGCAGAGGATTTTCGCCAGTTGGAGATGTGTCTTTACAATAAAACCAAGTCTGATTCCAGTCCTTGGGATGACGATGAAGCTTGGCGTGAGGGAAATTGACGTCTCTCCTCTTTTGAATTGCCATCCCACCAAGCTCAGTGTTGGGACTGTCTGTGAACTCTGTGCGGCGGTTCAAGTAAAAGAAATCTCTGAAACAACTCAACTGTGGGTGCTTCCTGAAGACAGGCCTCACAAAACACTTGGAAATCGCAAATATTGGACACAGAGTTTGGTCCAATATCTTGAGGGTGGAGTTGGAAACTGGCAAGAACATCACGGAAGAACTTTGATCCGGGAGGGCTGAACCCTCGATTCAGATGATCAGTAAAAACGACCACTTCTCCATTCTTAGGCTGAGGAGGATTCTCTAAGCTGGGGACTCTCCAATGGATGGTTTCCTTGCTCGCTAAAGCGCCAGTTACAACATACCCAGTCAATTGCTCTTCAGTAACCCGGGAAGGGACCCAATTGCAAGCATAAAACGTCTTGGCCATTTGAACAGGAAGCTGGAAAAGAGGACCAAGGCCGGTTTAAGGTTTTTGATTGATGCAGACAATCCGGTTTAAAGACAGGAAAAACAAGTTGGAACATCTGTGCATGATAACCTAGAGTTTTATATTAAGGGTGAATTGGCGGTTTAAAAGGAAGGCTAATGGTACCTGGCGGGTAATCATTTTCTATAAGTATAAACCGCCTACAATGGTGTGGAAGTTACAGATCTGAAAATGCCTAAGTGTTGCACAAACAGATTTCACAAGTTGGTGTTGTAATTTTGGATCTACCACAGTTCTAAAAAGGACATAAATTTTAAACCTATGTCCACGACAGCAGAAGAGCACATATGTTCAGATGGGATCTTATGCGGAGAGGGGTGTCTTCTGTGATTGAAAAGGGATGCTAAACTACTGTTACTCGCCTTTACTATCAGATTTAGATCAAACAATGAGATCTAAAAGAGGGAAAATGAGGAACGGTGAAGAACACGGATGAACAACGGAAACCCTAATGCAGATCTGTTATATGAAAAAAGAAGTACTTACTGACGCTGCTGAACAGCGGAGGAGGTGTCGCGTTTTTTCTGGTCCGATCAGGTTGATGCAGCGGCCGGTGGTGGTGCGGAAGCGAAGGTCGACGGCGGTGGCTGCGCTCGAAGCTCTGAGGCAACATGAGGAAGACGTTAAGGTAAAGGGGCACGAAGGGGAAAGGAGAGAATGACCCTTGGCCATATTTATAAGGCGAAGGGATAAGTAACAGGCGCGAGAATCGATGAACCAAAAAATGGATATCTCACATAGCTGTCGCCTCGGTTTTCGGAGGGTTATTAATGAAAAGCATATATTTACAGGTTTTTTATAAACAGATGACGTCACGGCGATTTATTATAATGACGTCATGGCGGTTTATCAAGTTCATATGGAGGAAACGTCACGGCGGTTCACAAGGATCATACAAGGATGTTCAAGGAGTTTTTTCTAAGTGTTGAATATTGTCATGAACAGGTTCAAATCAATCTGGGGCATAATGTTGGGGATACAACTACTGAGTATAAACCGCCCAAGTGGGGCTGGGTTATGCTCATCTGTATTGAAGCCCATAAAGACAAGGAATACGACGCTTTATTATTGAAGCTTAGAGGCCTAGGGCCCAAGGGCGGATTAGGGCCCATAGTCATAAACCGCCATGAGATATGTAACTTGTGTTGTAAGTTAAGGAAAGGTAGAAACCGAGCCGGACACGTGTATGAGCCGGCCGCGGTATCCTATAAACCACCGGGCGTCAACCTGTGTATATAAAGGGACGACCCGGCGGTGGTTCAGGGACAAGATACAACAACTCGATAGATAGGTAAAGCGGATTCGCTCCCTGCTCATCGAGACCCCATCAATTCATCACAACTGGATTGTAGGCTTTTACCTTCACCGCAAGGGGCCGAACCTGTATAAACTCCCCGTGTCCTTTGTACGGTTTAACCCCTTTAAGCTAATCTCGTTGCGATGGCTCCATGACTAAGTCCTCTCACTAGGACATCTGACGTGTTAATTCCATGACAGTCGAGGAGTAAAAGATCCTAATACCACCCAATGGCGACGTGGGCCCGTAAGACTCACAGTCATGTTAGTAAAAGTTTTGTAGTGACTAGGCTCGACTTCGACCAAGGAGTGTGGAAGGGGGATTCCTACAGGCAGTCGGCTCTGATACCAACTTGTGACGCCCCCGATTCAATCGTACACTAATCATGCACGCAAACATGTACGATCAAGATCAGGGACTCACGGGAAGATATCACAACACAACTCTAAAAGTAATATAAGTCATACAAGCATCTTATTACAAGCCAGGGGCCTCGAGGGCTCGAATACAAGTGCTAGACATAAACGAGTCATCGGAAACAACAATATCTGAGTACAGACATAAGTTAAACAAGTTGCCATAAGATGGCTAGCACAATCTAGGATACAGATCGAAAGAGGCGCAGGCCTCCTGCCTGGGATCCTCCTAACTACTCCTGGTCGTCGTTAGCGGCCTGCACGTAGTAGTAGGCATCTCTAGTGTAGTAGGAGTCATCGTCGACGGTGGCGTCTGGCTCCTGGGCTCCAACGTCTGGTTGCGGCATCCGGGAAGAAGAGGGAAAAGGGGGAAAAGAAGGAGCAAAGCAACTGTGAGTACTCATCCAAAGTACTCGCAAGCAAGGATCTACACTACATATGCATGGGTATATGTGTAAAGAGGCAATATCGATGGACTGAACTGCAGAATGCCAGAATAAGAGGGGATAGCTAGTCCTATCGAAGACTACGCTTCTGGCAGCCTCCGTCTTGCAGCATGTAGAAGAGAGTAGATTGGAGTCCTCCAAGTAGCATCACATAGCATAATCCTACCCGGCGATCCTCCCCTCGTCGCCCTGTGGAAAAGAGATCACCGGGTTGTCCGTGGAACTTGTCTGGGTGTGTTTTATTAAGTATCCAGTTCTAGCTGTCATAAGGTCAAGGTACAACTCCGGGTCGTCCTTTTACCGAGGGACACGATTATTCGAATAGATCAACTTCCCTGTAGGGGTGCACCACATAACCCAACACGCTCGATCTCCTTTGGACGGACACACTTTCCTGGGTCATGCCCGGCCTCGGAAGATCAACACGTCGCAGCCCCACCTAGGCACAACAGAGAGGTCAGCACGCCGGCCTAAATCCTATGCGCGCAGGGGTCTGGGACCATCGCCCATTGCACACCTGCAAGTTGCTTACGCGGCCGGAAGCAGACCTAGCCCCCTTAATACAAGAGCGGGCTTACGGTCCAATCCGGCACGCGCCGCTCAGTCGCTGACGTCACGAAGGCTTCGGCTGATACCACGACGCCGTGTGCCCATAACTGTTCCCGCGTAGTTGGCTAGTGTGTATAGGCCAGTGGCAAGACTCAGATCAAATACCAATATCTCGTTAAGCGTGTTATTATGAAGTAACTGCGAATGCCGACCAGGGCCAGGCCCACCTCTCGCCTAGGCGGTCTCAACCTGCCCTGTCGCTCTGCCACAAAGATCCACACAGAGGGCCGTTGGGACAAATGTCCTTTCAGCCCCCAATCCATGAATCACTCACGGGTACTCAACGAGCCGACCCGACTTTAGTCACCATCTGTATAGTATGTATATATGTATAGTATATACCCGTGATCACCTCCCGAGTGATCACGACCTGATAGTATAGCAAGGCAGACTGACAAGAATGTAGGACCAATGATGATAAACTAGCATCCTATACTAAGCATTTAGGATTGCGGGTAAGGTATCAACGACTGTAGTAACAATGATAGGCTATGCAACATAATAGGATTAACTGAACAGTAACATGCTACACTACGCTAATGGAAGAAGTAGAGAGAAGAATAGGCGATATCTGGTGATCAAGGGGGGGCTTGCCTGGTTGCTCTGGCAAGAAGGAGGGGTCGTCAACTCCGTAGTCGAACTGGGTAGCAACAGCGTCGGTCTCGTAGTCTACCGAAGAGAAGAGGGGGAAGAAACAGTAAATACAATGCAAACATAAGCATGACGATGCATGACATGACAATGAGCGGTGTTAGATGTGCCCTAACGCGATAATAGGTGATACCGGTGAAAGGGGGAAACATCCGGGAAAGTATCCACGGTGTTTCGCGTTTTTGGACAGATGAACCAGAGGTGAAATGTTGTAGGTTCACTATGCTAGGTATGCGTGGCGGACGAACAGGTTGTGTATCCGGTTTCGTCTCGTCGTTCTGAGCAACTTTCATGTACACAGTTTTTTCATCCTAGCTATGGTTTATTTTATATTAATTTTAAAAGATTTAAATCATTTTTAGGATTAACAGAATTAATTAAATCAAAAGACATTTATGACATCATCATGACATCAGTGTGATGCAAGCGGTCAAAGTTGACCGTTGACCAGTCAACTAATTGGTGGGTCCCGCATATCATAGGCTCTTATCTAATTGACAGTAGTTAGATTTATTAGCAGGTTAATTAGGTTTAATTAACTAGATTAATTAAGTTAATTAATTCTTTAATTAATTAATTTTTATTTTTATTATTGTTATTTTTTAATTCCATTTTTTTATAAAAACATTCTGGCGTGGGGCCCATCTGTCATAGGCCCCAGGGGCCTTAGTGGGTTCGGGCGCTAGTGGGCGCTGGGCGCCGGCTGCGGGCGTGACCCAATCGGGCGCACGCCCAGTAGCGCCGTGGCAGACGAGGCCAACGAGGTCGGGCGGTCACCGGAGGGGGACACCGGCGGGAGAGTAGCAGGGCAGCGTCGGAGTGGGGCCGCGCTGACGGGCGCGCCGTCAGGCGAGGCCGAGGGCCAGAGGGGGAATGGCCGTGGTCGAGCCAGACGGCTGGGCCGAGGCACGGGTGCCAGGGCGCCGCCCGAATACAGAGGCACCGAGGTACGGGCGGCTGCCGTGGGCGACGGCCGGTGGCGACGGCAGGAGGCGGAGCTGGGGTGGCCACTAGGCGACGTCGTGGCCTCGCGTGGCACCGGTGCGCAGCTGAGGCCGGTGCGGTGCGGCCCGGTGCGAGGCACCGCGGCGAGCAGGAGTAGGGGGGGCGGCCAGCGCGGGACGCGGCCGGCGCGTGCGGTGGAGGGCAAGGCGGGGCTTGGTCGACGCGGGCACGCCTGGCCGAACGCAACACGGGCGAGGCGAGCGCCGGCGAGAGGGGACGGGGAGGAGGAGGACCGGGGTCCTCATCGAGGGAGGGTAGGGGACAGGGCAGCGTGGGTTGGGGAGGAGGACGGGGACGAGTGGCGGAGAGGAAGCAGGCCAGTGGGGAAGTCCGGCGAGGTCCTCGGGCGGCGAGGTGGCCGCGGCGGCAGCCAGCGGGG
>NC_041383.1:359072921-359085867 GCF_002162155.2 Triticum dicoccoides
CTGGGGGGGTTATGGAGAGGGAGCGGGCCGACCCGGCTGGGCCGGTTTGGCTGTGGTTAGCTGGGCCAGTTGGCCCAGGGAGGTTTGGGGGGGGGGTTCTTCCTTTTCTTTTTTTCTGTTAGTTTTGTTTACTTTGCAATTTTCTTTTCTTTTATTTATTTTCCTTTTCCGTTTTATTTAATTTAGGGCATTTAAGCACTATATAAAATTGTGTCTTCTACACCATAATTACCTATGCCATTTTTGGCACTGCCCGAACATTTTTGTTTCAATTTTTTTAAACTTTGGGTGTTCGTCACTATTTCATTTTTGAATTTGAAATGTTTTGAACTAACACTTGATTAGCAACAGTAACAGAGGTGATATGGCATCATTAGGAGAGTTTTACTGTAGCTTAATTATCCGGGCGTTACACCATCGATGGAAGTTTGCTGCATCAAACTTTATCAAGCCACTGTGCTCAACAGAGAACTTATTGGGCCAAATAAGTTGCCTAGGGTGATTAACTAAGGAAGGACTATGATTGTGGAGGTTTTGAGGACAATTGGACCAGAAATTACTAGGGTTGCTTTGTAAGTGCAAATTTGGTCCAGAAACTTGATTTGGACGATGCACTCACATGGAGAAGCAACTTGGGCTGAAATTTGGCAAGGCATGGTTATATGGCCATATGAAGATGCTGTAAGAGTTTCATACCAAATGGACATGCCAAAATAGTACTTGCTTCACAAACATCCTCACTCACAAGAAACTTGCAATAATTTTGGAGGGGAAATGGTTAAGGAAATGATCCCAAATTTGGTGGAGAGGTGTTATTAGGGTAGGATAATGATTTGGTAATTTCTAAGAATTAATGAAGCAATATAAGTTATACTTGCTTCACAACCTGAAAATATTAACAGAATCAAAGATTTGGTCCTGTGCTCACATAGATGATGGGATAGGACAGAAATTTTGAGGAGTGTGATAATATGAGCACATGAAGAAGTGTGCAAAATTTCAATTCTTTTGGATACTCCTAGCTAGTACTTCCTTCACAATGCCTTCTATTTGAATTTTTTTTGAAACATCACCGAGGGAAGTTGTGTAGGCAAATGAAGTTGATTTTTTGCATGAGGCAATGACTTGGATATAGAAGCATGCCCAAAAAGTTTGGGAGCATCTAGGGAAATATAAATGACACTTCCTTCACAAAGTTCCATCTAAGGCAGAATAGGAAAAGGAGTATTGGGGAATTATTTTTGAACTGGCCAAGGAAATGTTTGGGCATATTTGAGCAATATATGACCCAAATGAATTATAGAACTATTTGGGATTTTTTGGATGGACAGAAATATAGGTTGCTTCACAACCTAGGGCACTTGAGGTTATTCCTTTAATAGAAAAGGAATTTTCCCCATGAAAAAAAGGAATTATGGAGTTGGGCTAGAATGGAAATGGCATGATCTTGGGACGATTTGGAGAATGATGAGTCACTTGGGAGAAGAAACGATGAGGATCTCCCAGGTTTCAAGGCCACAGAACCACTCCAAAAAGAAAAACATATCGAAATCAAATAAATCAAAGGAAAAAGAAAAGGGCCAAAAACCAGGCGGTTACAAGTGCACAGCTACTAACTTTGTTCCCCTCACTACTACTTGTTTTATTAGTTTTTTCTTATTTTTTTCTACAGAATTGTTTTGTATTTGAACAGACTTTATACAATAATCTTTAGCATATCATACACATACAAATGTAATCATAGCATATACATACAAATAGTCTCATCAAATCATGTCATCATCATAATCATCATCCAACACAAAGTGGTCTCTCGTCATCATCTCGCAAATAGCGATACAAGTTAGCAACTACATCGTCATCCATCTATAAAATGATATACGCGAGAAGAGCTATCACTATGAGTGAGAGCAGAACTATGCAGTACATGAGGCGGAGGTTATGAGTCCTCTCTCGTGCTAGCGTGAACCTCAAGTAACTACCTTCTGCTTCTTGTCTGCTTTTGAAGCCTTTATGCCTGGCGCCCGAGACCCCCTCCACTGGCGCCTGACACTCAGGCCACTCGTCGTACACTCCCGGAACTTCCCTTTGTACACGACATAGGACAACTTATTCGCCATCAAGAATCTAGATACCTATTAGAGATGCATCTTCATCAAGAGAATGTACAATCATATAAAACAAAATCTACTTGATCAAGACGAAAAAGAAAGAGATGCAACATATAGTAAACATACAAATAGTCAACGCGGTTTCATCATATGCAAACTAATTAACTAGAGGTACGTAGGTCATCGTACCCAAACTAACAACCTAGCGTTATGCAAGTTCGGCAGGGACCATGGACATCACAAGGTTTCATTGCTACAGAAACTATACAAGTTCAACCAACACATATCATCATCATCAGCATCGTAAATCACTAGAAGTTCCATCCTTCCATATCATCGAGGATGCACCCTAGATTTTTGAATGGCGTGAGGTCCTAACATTTCATTCCTATGCGAGTTCGGACGTCAGCTCGCTATATATGTCCATGGTGGAACATCCCCTTCTCTTCGATGACTTCTTTCATGATGATCTTCGCAATGTCCCTCTAGATGCGAAAAAAGTCATCTCTCAGTTTAGAATCCGCTTCTCCATGAGATTCTACCCACTTGCGGATATGATCATCGTTTCTGTTTGTCATGCGAAGCTTTTGGTGATCCCTTCTAAACTCCATCATGAGATGGAGGAGGTAGAATCGATCATTCTTGCTTGGTTTTGGGACATGGATGCAACAGAAGTTAGTTTTATGCATGAAACACGTCTTCTTGTTCCTTTATTTCCTGATCTGCAGGTGGCCGCCCCTCAAGTTGAAGCCTTGGAGAGCATCATCTAGAATATTCATTACGAGGGTGTAGTCCTTCATCTCGTAGTTTCCGGTAGGGTCGAAATGCAGGGCATGGGAGACTCGCGGGTAAAGAATGATTAGGACAGCGCGCCCGTTTCTGCGGGGAAAAAACACCTCAAATTATTCTCCATATGAGCGAGAAGGAATGATTGAAATGTACGAAAGGGTTGTCTGACACTAACTTACTTTGGATGATAAGGCATGAGGACAATTTCTTGGTCCTTGTTCTGTACCATGGAGTTTTCGAGGTACTCCCTAGCAGTTTTACGCTCAAAGTTGCCGAGACTCAAGAAGGACTCGTGCTTGTAGTATGGATCCACCACCCGGATTTGCGAGACTTCTTCTCTCTTCATGATGGAGCTCATATGTAGCGTAAAAAGGAAGACGATTGTACAATCGAGCCGCCTTGTCAGAAACATCTCGAAGATATGCTCAAACCGCAGGAAGAACACCTTCGCGGGCCGTGTGTCGACAGAGCACTTCCCCTCAGGCACATGAGCCGCGCATGTCGGATATCCCAGATCCTTTGAGGCTAGTAGACTTTTTTCTGTCGACATCACATGGTCGTGTAGTCTCCTGAGATCCCCTGATATTGCCTCCAGCGGTTTCAGCGGTAGCATCGGCTCGCCCGTGAAATGGAACATGGCCGCACCTTTGATACGTATACGTTCTTCAAAATCCGCCGTCTGGCTGCTACGTGCTCTGGCTTGTTTGTAGGCAGCAGAGCCTCCCTTCCCCGGTCTCTTCCCCTCCTTTATCTTGGGCTGACCTTCCAGACCCTTCCATAACCCCAGCCCCAGTGTTGTCGGGCTAAGCACTGCATGACCCTTGACTAGTTGAGCCTGTGTTGAGGCGGCATCTTCAGGTGTGTCCTGTGAGGATTGCTTGAAGAGAGACTTCTTGCAATCCCTGCTAGGACGTTCTTGCCCGGGCAGATCATCCATATCCTCATCAGCATGCTGATAGCCCGAGTCTTCAAATGGCCGACTCGTCATATCTAAGTCACCGTCATAGGTGCCTGTATTGAGGAACCGAAGAGGGTCCTCATCCATATCATCATCCATTCTTTGTTCTACGGGGGCGATTACATCAGCAACTATTGAACCCCCTTCATCACGTCATCCGCTGCGCTCTCTCTGCACTACATGCGCTAGTAATTCCGTAGGCGGGGTGGTGGTGTTCATAACTGCTTGTTGATGTGTGGTTATTGGTGTGCTCTCGGGCGGCTCCAGGCAAAGAAGATTCTTCGGCCATAGCAGCACCCAACCACTGCAGTTTCCAAGCCACAACGGGGTCTCGTCGTCCTCTCCCCCTAGCCGTACTAGAGGACGCAAATCCTCATGCCCTGATTTCACACTCGAGAAGTTAACCCTGAAGTGCCCAACGGGCATCGGCTGGCCGTGGAACGTGAGTTCCAAGGGCTTCGTATCACCGTCTTTCCCACGTCCACCTTCTAGCCTTTGATCTAGTAGAATACGGTGCATAGGGTTTCGTCGGCCTGCAAACACATGTTGCGACGTAAAACATCCGAAAGGCAGCAAAAATGAAATATTCTAGATATATGTTGGTGCGACATGTAACTACAGTGAGGGCGTCGAGCTCAGCCAAAGATGAAGGCCTGCCTAGCGCGCCAGAGACTGAGGACGGGCTGCTATGAGCGGGTGCCGGTGCGGGAGCAGGCGCGTTTGCGTGAGAAGGTGATGGCGCGCTGGTATTGTTTACCGAGTTGCTCCCGACGAATCTGGGCATGGGGAAATCATCTACCATCTTATCTGGATTTTCCTTCATCCAGTTGATGATAGTTGGGATCAAGTTAGTAGTGAAATTATTTCTGCAGGCTTCTACAGCTGCAGCCACAGCCTACTGTAGCAACTCATTTTTCTCCTTGGTTGATTTTTCGCGTCCTCAACTGCTTTTTTCTCGAACGCAAGCTTCACCTCTCTCATCGATGTCCGCCCGAATAAACTTCTTTTTCTGCTTCTTAGGCTCCGAGCCCTCGTTGTAAAAGACCTTCCACATGGCATCGTCTCCAGCGC
The DNA here is from genome assembly GCF_002162155.2 of Triticum dicoccoides. Lineage (NCBI taxonomy): Eukaryota > Viridiplantae > Streptophyta > Magnoliopsida > Poales > Poaceae > Triticum > Triticum dicoccoides. The sequence goes on from NC_041383.1 coordinate 359,077,851, forward strand.
CGTGCACATGTACATATTGCACCCGCTGGTCCAAAGGGAGTCCCTTAAGTTCGTTCAAGTACCGGTTGAGAGGGGTGTCCCACTTGGGCCTCATCAACGAAGACTGGCTTTCGGCTGCAAGCTGGTGATGCTTCTCCTGCAGAAGGAATGTGAACCGTTTACAACTGTGTAGTCGACTTGATCTGAAGCTAAATGTAAGGTGGTAAAACAATAATAACCAGTAATAAATAAATTTCCTCGTGATCATGTCCTTGTAAAAAACCTTCTTTTCCTTGTCCCACTTGTAGCGGGCCCTAATGAAGTCACGCTCCAAGGGGTTGGTGAACTTCGCGAAGGGGTCTGGGAGACCTACGGCTTCACGTTTCGCGTCCTCCTTATCCCATATGGGCCTTTTGCCAAGGTAGCCACGCCTTCCGAGGCGGTGCTTCCCTATGTTCCTTTGCTGAAGGCTCTTGAATTTTGCAACCTTAGCCTTGGATGCCTCGGTAGCGAAAGTGTCCTTGAACTTTTGGTACTCCTCTTCTGTAAGTGTCGGATTTTCCTCCAAACTCTTGGACAGGGGTTCCTCAGCCTCAATAGGTCCTTTCACCCTCCCTTTCTAGGAGGCCAAATCATTGCTGAACATGCCCATGGCATGATTGTTAATCTTTTTCATCTTTGGATCATCCCACAGTTGTTCTATACTATCATCCCGGTCAGGGAACTTGAATCTCTTATGCAACTTCGTCAGGAGAAACTGCCTCATATGTTCTTTTCTCCTTAAGTCATCGTCATTGATGCTTGCGCATTCCCGTAGGATGCATCCTAATTTGTTCCCATAGCACTCGCGAGGTTCTTCCGGCTCTAATGGCTCAAACTTGCCACGGGCCATCTTTGTGATCACCATTCGTTTGATGTCGAGTTTGTTAGGTTTTTCGTATCCTCTGCTTCTTCTGCTTCTTCTTTTCGGTAGCGGCTTCGGCGCCAGTACCTTCCCCGCCGGTATCTTCCCCGCTGGTACCTTCCCCACCGGTCTCGGCACCGCCATCGGTGCCGGCACCGTCGATGTCGATGTCGACGTTCGTACCATCATAGAGGCCTCCATGCAAACCTTGATTGTGCTTAGTAGACAAAAATTTGAGGTACTGTTGTTCACCCTCGTAATCCATCTCGTCTGCATCTTGGTTAGAAGGCCCGGGTTTCTCCGTTGTTTGACATGTTTCCTATGATTAAGTCTCCTCGTTTAATTCTAAAACCATAATAAAATGATAAATGACATAAAAAGGTCTATGGTTTGTCGGAATGCTGTTTCCTTCCCGTCGCAACTAATCCCGACACTCGATATGCTTACTTTCTAGCATAAGTCATGCCAAAATTCACGGGAAATTTTGGCATGACCTTTGCTAAAAAGTGGACATATCGAGCACCTGAAATTCACCAGAACGGAAATGAATCAACATTCCGGTGAAACATAAGCCACTCGAATCATTTACCCTGCACATAACCATCATTTTCCAAATATCACATGTCCAAAAACCAAACATCACATGTCCAAATCACATGTCCACATATCAGATGACCACTTCAAATTTGCATATAACAACAAGAAAAATATAGAACTTGAAACTAAATTCAGCCTACCGAAATTTATGTCCTAATTTAAAATCTAGCTAAATTTTGGTCCTAATTTGAAAACCTAGTTAATTTCCTACTAATTAACTAGGTACATACTAGCTAATCTGTCCTAGAGTAAATACTAATTCACCTAGTGTTAATCAATTCTATTTTATATTTAAACAGCAACAATTGCTTTAACTAAAAAAATTAAATACCTATAATTCTATTAACTACACCTAAAACACCTAAAATTGCAACAACTGCTTTTTTACTACCTAACTACACATTAGCAACAATTGCTTTTTCTAACTAGGGTTCATACTACGTAATTAACTAGGGTTCATACTAATTCTAACTAACTAACTAACTACCACTAAAAAAGCCTAGGGTTCATACTAATTCGTACTAACTTGCACTAAATAGCTAGGGTTCATACTAACAGAGAGAGAGAGAGAGAGCAGAAAAGAGGGAAAGGGAGAGGGCTTACATAGGGCAGAGAGAGAGATGGGGTCAGGGGAGACGGCGACTCCGGCTTGGGCGAGGGAGAAGGAGACGGCGCATCATCGAGGCGAGGCGGGGTCGGGGGAGAAGGCAACTCCGACGAGGGCGAGGGCAAGGGAGACGGTGCGGCACCGAGGCGAGGCAGGGTCGGTGGTGACGACGACTACGGTGAGGTTGAGGGCTAGGCAGGAATCCGGCGAGGTCGAGGGCGATGGCAGTGCTCCGGTGCTCGAGGCAGGGGCATGGCGAGGGCACGGGCTCCAGCGGTGACGACGGTGGAGAAGAGATAGTGGGGATTTGGAGGAAAAGCATAGGCGGGAAGCCTGCGGGGGAGGGGGGGTTATGTCAAGATATTAGTAGCACGCTGCCACAAAACTCGCTATAGCTAAGTTAGCTATAACGCTTTTTACCAAACAACGCTACTGATATCACCCGCTATAGCGCGTTTTATCAAAAGACGCTACTAGTATATAACGTAGATATAGCGTTGTTCCAGAAAGGCGCTACTGCTATCACCACTAGTTATAGTAGTTTTCCTGTTTGTTTCTTCTATTTTCTTTTCCTTTATTTTCTCTTCCTTCTCTATTCTTCTTTTTCTTGTATTTTCCTTTTTTTGAGAGCAGGAATGAAGGGAAGGTGATACAATGTATATAACTAAGGCGATATATATTGCATCATTTGACGGTTAAGTATGCATACAAAATAGGAACACACACACACACACACACACACACATATATATATATATATATTACATCATTTGACCCATGCATAATGGTTAAGTGTGCATACGAAATAGGAAGATATATATTACATCATTTGACCGATAATGGTTGCTCAGCTTTGACGTTTTTGTTTATGAGTGAGCTTCTTTCCCTTCTTGTTCGTTGACGAATAATTGAGCCCCTCATTGTGAGTTTTCCTTTTCCATGGAGTACGATCTTTCTTAGGTAATGTAGTATTGATTCTTCTTTTGACATATACTTCATCGTCATCGTCGTCTTCCCTCGTTGGGTTGTCGTACTGATCGTAGTCTTCCTTGTTGGCGACTCCATCAATTGAAATGATGTTCCTTTTGCCTCTCCTCGCGACAACACAACTAGGATTGCTCTGGTCGGTTATGAAGAAGCATTGTGTCACGTGCTTAGCGTGTACCCATGGCTCATTTTTTGCAATGGCATTCACGGTAGCATTCTTGGCGTCGAGTATAGTCATGGTAGTGAAATACCAGTTTTCTCTTTCGACATTCTTAGCCCATCTAACACGGAACATTGTCGCGCTGTGCAGTCTAGAGTAGTCAAGCTCCTAGATCTCCTCGACCCTTCCGTAAAATCTTTCAGTTGCACTGTTGTCGCTGCCTGTCATGCATTCCGTCGTCACCCATGAGTTCTGAAAATCACTGTTCATATCTTTGGCCTCCATGTAGAACGTGTATCTGTTGATATCGTATGCCTGATAGGTGACGAGGTTGTGCGAGGGGCCATGTGCTAAGGCGTATATGAGCAATGCGTCCTTAGAGCCCTCTTCCGGGGGATTAGCAAGAATATGCTCTTTGAACCAATGCATGAAAGTGGAGTTGTGCTCTCTAGTAACTTCTGCATCCGTCCTGCATACCCCCCGGTCATGATACTTCTTTGCGATAGTTTCTTTGTGCAGTGTTACGAGAGGATCTACCTTGTCTAGGTGTTGTAGCACTACCAAGTTTGCTCTGTCAAAGTCGTTGTGTCGATCTGAGTAGGCCACATGCAGTTCCCTGCAGCTGTTGGAGTAACCTTCTCGTTCGAGCCTCCCAACGTGGTTCTTAACGGGCAAACCTACACCAGGCGGCCGGTTTGTGCCATATAGAAAATTCTCGCAGAAAGAGATGCACTCTTGTGTTAGATAGCCCTACACGATGCTTCCATCCGGACGGGACATGTTACAAATGAATCCTTTGATGATCCCATTCATCCTCTCAAATGGCATCATGTTGTGCGAGAATGACGGCCCCATGTCTATTATGTTGTCCACAATATGGACACAAAGATGCGCCATGACGTCAAAGAACGTGGGCGGGAAGTACATCTCAAGCTCATTTAGTATCACAACGACCTCTTCCTGTAGCCTTCAGAGCTGCTTCACACTGATCGACTTTCGAGAGATGACGTCAAAAAAGTTTCAGAGACCAGTAAGCGTGTCACGGACGTGCTTGTCCATTATCCCTCTAAGGGAAATAGGTAGTATCCGTGTCATAATCATGTGGCAGTCATGAGACTTCATCCCGCTGAACCTTTTATTTTGGGGATCTAGAAATCTGCTTATCTTCCCACAGTAACTGGAACTGACTTTGATTCCCATAAGTCACTTGATGAATTGATTGATCTCCTTCGCACTTAAGTTGAAGCTAGAAGGGGGGCAATAATCCTCTTCCTTTACTTTTTTGCCCTTCTTGTCCCGCGCCTCTGTCTCCGTCTCCTCTGACTTTTTATGGGGCGGCATGTGCAGATCTACCCTGATTTTAAAATCTTGCAAGTCTATTCTTGCCTTTGGCCCATCCTTGGTCTTATCCCACATGTTCATTGGTGTCGCAAGCAAGATCTCAAGGACATTGTTACAAATATGCATTTGATCAAGGCAACGAGGCGTGCCGAGTTTGTGCTAGTACTCCAAGCCCTAGAAAACAGAAGTCGTCTTCCATACCTTCAGCAGCGGATCCGTAGGCCAGTAGAATCCGCTGCGAAATGCCTTGCCGACGAGGGTCCGTGACGACGAGTGGTGCCCGCAATCTCCATCCTGTATGTCGGCCAGCAGCTCTTTCCCAGCTCGATTGCGTCGTTGAGTGCCGTAGGCCAGTAAAATCCGCTGCGAAATGCCTTCCCGACGAGGGTCCGTGACGATGAGTGGTGCCCGCAATCTCCACCGTGTATGTCGGTCAGTAGCTCTTTCCCCTGTTCCCTAGAGATGCAGCATAGGGAAACGTCATTCAGTTGCTTTCAGTATAACTCACCATCTTGGATGCAGTAGACCGTGGCATGCCGGGCCACGCGTCCCGTGTCCTCCTCTTTCTCCGGCAGCGTCCCTTGCGTTAGGTATTCCTTGAGTTCCGCGGTCCAACATCCCTCCTGAGGCTCCTGCGCCAAGAGTAGGCACGCTCCTAAGGTCGGGCCACAGGGCGGGGCTCCTGTGGCAGGTGGCTGAGGGAGTTCTTCTCGTGGCTGTGCCATGCTCGAAAGTGATGGTGCCACCGACGGCTTGAAGAGTCATTCCTCGAAAACGCCAGGCTCCTAATGCAGCCATCTGGATGCCCTCTTGGCGATCTCATCAGCCTCTTGGTTGGTGCCGCGGGGCACATGCTATAACTCCAGCCCCCAGAATTGCTTCTCCATCTTGCGTACTTCCGCAAGATATGCTTCCATGTGCTCGTCCTTTGGCTCATACACCTTGTTGGAGAAGTTGACGAGGAGTTGTGAATCGCCCTTGATGACAAGGCGCTTCACTCCCAGTGCTGCTGCAGCTTTCAAGCCTGCTATGAGGCCCTCATATTCTGCTATGTTGTTGGAGACCTTCTCGCCCTGCTGGAAACAGAGCTGTACAATGTAGTAGAGCTTGTCCTGAGTGGGAGATATAAGCACTGCACCAGCCCCCACGCCCTGCTGCGAGAATGCACCATCGAAGTACATGACCCAGCCATCCCGTGCCTCACTTCGTTGGGAAAGAGACCAATCCTCGCCTGCCTTGAGCCCTAGTGCCTCCGTCCATTCTGCCACGAAATCAGCAAGCGCGGCTCCCTTGACGACCCTGGTTGTGCTGAACTCCAACTGAAACGCCTGCAGCTCGATGATCCATTTGGCAACCCTCCCAGCGGAGTTAGGGCTCCTGAGTACCCTTTCCAATGGGTAGGCCGAGATGACCTTGATGGGGTGACCTTGAAAGTAGTGCCACAACTTACGCGAGGCCACCAGGAGCGCGAGTAAGAGCTTCTGAGGCATGGGGTACCGTGCCCTTGCATCCCGCAACATCATGCTGACGAAGTACACCAGATGCTCGACTAGGGTGGGTGTGCTGACATGGCCTGTGTCTTCTAGATGTTGAGGCGTTACCTGAGATGATGGAGCCCCCAGCGCCTGGTTGCTTGGTGCGGACTCTTCAGTCCTGGGGGCATCATCCTGCTGAGCTTGGCACCCTACTGCCACTATCGTGGTCCTCGCGAGGCCTTCCTCATCTTGTGCCACCATGGCTGAGGCCGTGGCTGGGCATGACGCGGCCTTAGCCTGGCGTTCCTCCCGAACCACCACCAGGGTTGCGCTGGCAGAGTAGGGAGTGGCGGCAAGGTAGAGCACCAGGGACTCAAGAGGGCGCGGTGCCACCATCACCGGAGGGCTGGTCAGATATTTCTTGAGGTCTTGAAATACTTGGCCAGCCTCCTATGTCCATTCAAACGGGCCCTTCTTCTTCATCAGCTTGAAGAACGGCAGGGCGTGCTCCCCCAGCTTTGAGATGAAGCGTCCTAAGATGGTCACGCGGCCGGCGACCCTCTGCATTTCTCCGAGGGTCTGCGGTGGACTCATGTCTTCAATTGCCTTGACCTTCTCTGGGTTGGCCTCAATCCCTCTGTGGGACACGAGGAAGCCCAGCCGCTTACCGGAAGGGACGCCGAACACGCACTTCTCCGGGTTGAGTCGCAGGTCTACCTGGCGAAGACTCGCGAAGGTCTCCTCGAAATCCTGGATCAAGGTCCTTGCCTCCCGAGATTTCATTACAATGTCGTCGACGTAAGCCTCGGCGTTTTTCTAGAGCTGCCGGCCTAAGGCAATGTGCATCAGCAGATGGAAGGTCGCGCCCGCGTTGCGCAACCCGAACGGCATGCAAGTGTAGCAGTACACTCCACATGGGGTCAGGAAGGCTGTTTTCTCCACGTCTTCCACCGCCATCTTGATTTGCTGATAACCCGAAAATGCATCCAGGAAACACAGCAGGTCGCACTCGGCGGTGGAGTCGACAATCTGGACAATGCGGGGGAGCAGGAATGGATCTTGAGGCCGGGCCTTGTTGAGGTTGGTGAAGTCGATGCACATGCGCTCCTTTCCTCCCTTTTTGGCACGACATCGGGATTTGCCAGCCATTCGGGGTAGCGAACCTCGCGAATAACGCCCGCTGCCTCTAGCTTGCGGGTTTCTTGGACGATGAAGGCCCGCTTCTCGGTGGACTGCCGCCTCGCTTTCTGCTTCACGGGGCGTACATTGGGGCACACATTCAGGTGATGCTCAATCACCTCCCTTGGGACCCCCGCTAGCTGCTTGGGTTCCCACATGAACACCTCCTTGTTCGAGCGCGAGAACCTCACCAACGCCTCCTCTTGGTCGGGGTCGAGGTTGGCACCTATGGTGAAGGTGGCTCTCGAGGACCCGTCTTCCTCAACTGGCACCTGCTTGGTCTCCGCCTTGTCCTGAGTGAACAACTGCTTCTTTTAGGTCGGTGCATGTAATGCCCCAAATCCGATGCACCAGGTGTCTTCCAGTTATTTGCTGTCATTTCCATGTAATTTGCTTGCGTGTTGCATTTTGCCATGTCATCATGTGCATTTCATCTGCATGTTTTTTCAAAACTTGCATCCGTCCGGATCCTCCCGGTTCTCTCCGTTGTCCGTTCTGAGCCCAACCACACTCACATGCACCCGTCACCCCTCCCAGTCCTTGTTTTGTGAGCCACCAAAAAATGTTCCCGGAATGGGTCGATATTTGTCGAGTGGCCTTGGTATATCACAGGTAGACCGCCCGTCAAATTTTGTTCCATTTGGAGGTCGTTTGATGCCCCAACGGTTAACCGAAAGCCCCTCTCTCTTTGCAGCCCACCACCCCTCCAAACAACCCACCTAGCCCATCTAAACCCCCTCCATGCTCTCCGCTGTTCAATCATGATCGTGTGGGTGAAAACCGCACCC
>NC_041383.1:359086433-359093581 GCF_002162155.2 Triticum dicoccoides
CGCCCCGCCGGCCCACGAGGCCCACGCCTGGCCCGTGGGGCCCATTCCCTCGCCGCCGCTGCCCACCGGCGTGTGCCGCGCACTGCTTCGTCGCCCGCCAGCATGGACCGCGCACCGCGCCGCCCGGCCTCGTCGCCGCCTCCGCCTGCGCCGGATCCGGCGAGGTCCGGCCAGATCCGGTCTTCCCCGTGCTCCGGCGAGCCCCCCATCGACGCCGGCCACCTCTCCTCCAAGTCCGCAAGCTCCCCCGATGAACCTTGATTCACGTGTGAAACCCTAGATCTGTTTTCGCGAGGTGAAATTTCCTCCAAGTCCCTGGATCTATAACTTTATGTGCTCATGTTCATCATGTCATATCTCCATGCTCGTTACTCCGAATCATGCATATGATATATCAAAATGTTCATTGTGAGATGCTATTCATTTCATTCCATTGTCGCATGGTTTTTTGAGTCCATCTTGATGCCCTAATCTTCGTTGCAAAACTGCCATGTGATATGAACTGCTGGAATCTGCTGATTGTTAACATCATTTGTGCATCTCGTGAGTGCCACAACTTTGTCCCTGTTGACGCTATGATGATGATCTTGATATGCACATGTTCTGCTCTTCATGCTCTACACGTTGGTGTGCTTTTCCTTCATGTTAGGGTGCATATTGATATCTTAAACCCTGTTGCGAAAGTGCATGTTTCTGTTAACTACTGAAAACTGCTATAACTTGCTGATTTGTCATTTTTGTTACATTTTGTGTGTGCATCTTATGAGCATGATGTCTACATGTTATAGGAGCATTTTTATGCCATCTTTACAGGGGTGCGATCCATGTATTTTTATATTCACTGTAGTGAGTGAATCAAGCTTGTGAAGTGCGTCACTTGCTCTTAACCTTCTGTCAATGCTGAAACTGCTATATCATGTTCCCATATTTACTTGATGCTACCAATAATCCATGCAGAATTTGGAGATGCTTAGTTGAGATGTTTTGTTGTCTATGTTATGATATATCCTGCCATGCCATTTGATGCCCTATATATTTCCTGTAGCATATGATTCATTGCCATGAACATGCTTAAATAATGTTCCAGATTCCTATTAACTTCATGATGCTATGTTGTGAGCTTGTTATTGAGTGATAAATGCCTATTCTGGAGATGCTCCAATTACATGTTTTGAAGTATGCTATGAGAAGTTTGCTCACATGCCATTTTTTATAATTTTGGTTGTGATATGACTCTGTTCCATGCTTGCAAACATGCTAACATAATGTTTCTGTTTTACACTTGCTGAAACTGTTTCAACATTCAATCTTGTCATGTTGGTTCCCACTAATCCATGAGCCATATGTTTGTGATGCCATGATGTTATTTGCTCTTTGTTATGTGTACTTTGATGCCACACCCTTGGTTGCTATGCTTACTTGCTTTAGCTTGTCTCGTTTTTGCTCTCAAGTTGCCATCATATTAACTCTGCTCATGCATATGCTGCTGTGTTATTAAGTTGCATTTTGCTTTTATCATATTGGTTTAATAATCATGCCTATAAACCTCAACCTTTAATGATATTTGAAGTGTGTTATCTGTAGATGAACTACATGTCAAGTTTGTGCTCATAAGATTCCTGTAGCATGTTGTTTTGATGTTTGCAAAGTGCCTACTTGCTGTTTTGGGCAGATTGTTGTTATATCTTGTTTGTAGTGTATGTGTTGCACCGTTGCTCCGTTTGGAGTGTGCTCTATAAACTTGCTTAGTTTTACATGTAGCTTCATATTACCTTGTTGAATTCATGTTTTGAGTGTGTTTGCTTGATGTTTGTATGTCTTTTGCATCAATGCCATGGTTAACTTGTTTTGCTCATATCTTCTAGGCCGTAGCTCCGAACTAAATGAGCATTATATGTAACTTGACTAGAATTTCGTGTAGATCATCTTGGTGCATCTTAACTTACTGATTAACAACTTGAACATAAGGTTTATTCAGATCTGGAGCAATTTCAAAATTTGCATATGAGGACTTACCGGAATTGTTACATGGTTCTTCCGGCCTCATTTAAACTTGCTCTGATGTGTTGCTCTTGTATGCATCATCTCTTGCCAGGAGTAGCTGCATGTAGCCTTGTCATGCATCATGCTTGGTTGTGCATCATGTCATGTTTATGTGTTGTGTGTTTACCGTGTGTTTGCTTCTTTCCGGTTGTGCTTCTTCTTGATAGTTCCTGTTTTGTTGCGATCGTGAGGATTCGTTCGTCTATGCTTGGTCCGTCTTCGTGGCTTCATCTGCTTCATGGACTTGTTCTTCTTCCTAGCGGGATTTCAGGCAAGATGACCGTCACCCTGGATCTCACTACTATCATTGCTATGCTAGTTGCTTCGTTCTATCACTATGCCGCACTACCTATCTCTTGTTGTTCAAGCCTCCCAAACTACCATGTCAGCCTCTAACCTTTTCACCCTTCCTAGGAAACCGTTGCTTGGCTATGTTACCGCTTTGCTTAGCCCCTCTTATAGCATTGTTAGTTGCAGGTGAAGTCAAAGATTGCTCCAAGATGGACATGATTATGTTGGGATATCACAATATCTCTTATTTAATTAATGCATCTATATACTTGGTAAAGGGTGGAAGGCTCGGCCTTATGCCTGGTGTTTTGTTCCACTCTTGCCGCCTTAGATTCTGTCATACTGGTGTTATGTTCCTTGATTTTGTGTTCCTTACGCGGCCGGGTGTATGGGACCCCCTTGACAGTTTGCTTTGAATAAAACTCCTCTAGCAAGGCCCAACCTTGGTTTTAACATTTGCCACCTTAGCATTTTCCCTTGGGTTCTGCAGACTCAAGGGTCATCTTTATTTTATACCCCCCAGGCCAGTGCTCCTCTGAGTGTTGGTCCAAATTAGAGCACCGTGCGGTACCGTCCCTTGGCAACTTGGGTTATGTTGGTACTTGTATGCTTAGCTTATCCGGTATGCCCTAAGAACGAGAGATGTGCAGCTCCTATCAGGATTTGTCGGCACAGTCGGGTGGTCTGGCTGGTCTTGTTTTACCATTACCGAAATGTCTTGTAACCGAGATTCCGAGACTGATCGAGTCTTCCCGGGAGAAGGAATATCCTTCGTTGGGCGTGAGAGCTTATAATGGGCTAAGTTGGGACACCCCTGTAGGGTTTGATCTTTTGAAAGCCGTGCCCGCGGTTATGTGGCAGATGGGAATTTGTTAATGTCCGGTTGTAGAGAACTTGACACCAGATTCGAGTTAAAACGCATCAACCGTGTGTGTAGCCGTGATGGTCTCTTTTCGGCGGAGTCCGGGAAGTGAACACAGTTTTTGGGTTATGTATGAACGTAATTAGTTTCAGGATCACCCCTTGATCACTTATAGCTTCTCGACCGTTCTGTTTGCTTCTCTTCTCGCTCTTATTTGCGTAAGTTAGCCACCATACTTTGCTTAGTCACTTGCTGCAACCTCACCACTATCCATTCCATACCCATTAAGCTTTTCTAGTCTTGATACCCATGGTAATGGGATTGCTGAGTCCTCGTGGCTCACAGATTACTACAACAACAGTTGCAGCTCCAGGTTATGCGATGATCATGACACGAGAGTGATGTTTGCTTGTTTTGGAGTTCTTCTTCTTCTTCTTCTTCTTCTTCGATTAGGGGATAGGTTTCAGGTTGGCAGCCTGGGATAGCAGGGTGGATGTCGTTTGAGTTTCTGTTTGTGTTTCATCCGTAGTCAGATGTGGCTCTTATGTATGATGATGTTGTATTCATGTGGCATTGTATGCCTCTTGTTTTTATCCCCAACTATTATGTAATGGTACGATGTAATGATATCCACCTTGCAAAAACGTCTCCAATATGCGCTTCTATCCTTGGTGGGACCTTCGAGTTCCTTTAGGATAGGGTCGCATATTGGGCGTGACAAGTTGGTATCAGAGCCTCGACCGACCATAGGAGCCCCCTTGTTTGATCGTAGTTGGCCATTGTCGAGTCTAGAGGAAAACTGATTTCGGAGTCTAGTTATATTAGAGAGTAGGAATTCTTTTTACTCCTCAGCCCCTTCGCCGCTTTGGTCAGGAATCTTGACGTAGGTGTTTTGACTTACTCCTCTTCCCCTTCAAGCTTTCTTTAGGATCACACAGTTGGTTTTTCGATTGTTGGTTCTCAGCTCTTTTCATCCGGTGCATTTCTCGTCAAGTTGACTCGAGCCTCTTCTTGTTTGCCAAGTTCAATCCTGAGTTGTTTTCTTTTTCCCACCCGCCCACCCCTTTTCTTCTCGGAGTCGGAGTCCATAATCGAGTATCCATCCTACTCGTGCGAAGCCTTTGCTTTCTTTCAATTGGTGTTTTCTTTTCAAGATATTCGTCGGTTCTCCCTTCCAGGTGCCTTTGTTTTCCCGCCCTCCCACCCTTTTTCTTCCCGGAGTCTGAGTCTCTTTCGTCCATCAATTTCATTCGTGTGGAGCCTCTTCAGTCTTCCCTCAATTGTTTCAACCGGTGAATTCTCGTCTCGTTTGACATTCTTCATCTCCTTTTCTTCTCCGGTGGACTCAATTCAAGTTTTTCGGATGATCATATTCTTTTACCTGGATCAAGTGTTTCCCCTGCTCGTTCGCCTCTCGCCAGTTTATCCTTCCGGAGTGCTCAAGACATCTCAGGAGATTTGTCTGTGTTTGAATTAATTAGAGGTTGTCACCTCATTCAAAATATTTTAAGTGTTCCGGTGCATCATCTATCTCTTCAACAATCCTTTTCAATGGTTTTTTCATTTAGTGGGCCCTAACCCACAGGTCTTTTCCCAGGATCTTACCTAACTCTTCTAATTATTCTGGAGTTATTCTCAAATTCTTTTCAAAGTTTGACGTAAGAATGGATTCCATCAGTCACATGCCTTCTCCAAGACCACTTTCAAATTCTTTTCATTGTTGGCTCAACCTCTTCGCTTTTTGTTCTACCGGAGTACCTCAGTAGTTTTGGTGGCGTTCCTCGTCGTCATTTCAACATAGAAGAAGAGTTTTTCCTCTAAATCTTGCCAGTTGTCTCAAGGACTCACGGTTCTAGTTTCATACTACCCTCTCGAATTATTTCATTTGTCAAATATTGTTTTCTTACCATCCGGAGTATTTTAGGACTTGATTTCTGTTTCGTTTCACCGGAGGCCATCATTCCAGCTATCGTTCTCTAGTTATCCTGATGCATGTGTCTAGTATTCTTTAGTCAACTTGTTATCTCTTTGTTCTTTTTCATCTAAATCCCCTAAGCATATTGGTTCTTCTAATTCTTCCCGGTGATTCATTCTCTTTCATCAGTCATTTTCGAATTCTTACGGTGATTCCTTCAGCATTCCTCTTCCTTTGTTGTCATATCAATTCATTCGTTCTTTCTAATCCTATCGATGTTCCATTGAAGACCTTCCTCAAGGTTGCACCATATAATCCTCAATTCTTTTCAAGGGGAATAAGTTGCATGCCAAATCCGGTTGTCATCAATTAAATTTGATGAGGATAAGCATAACATAATTCTTATTCTTATTTCATCATCGTCAAGTAATCTATTTTCTTGAGAGTTTGTTTGTGATGAATAAATTCTAGTTCCAAGTGTTTTCATCTATTCTTTTTCGGAGTTCGAATTTTTCCTCGACCATTTCGTCGAAACCTCCATCTAAATCACTGCAAGACTTCAAGTTATTCTTTCAACCTTCGTTCTATCTCATCATCTTTTTGTCACCAGAGTTCTTCATGGTGGTTCATCATGATTTAATTCATTCTTCAAGAGTTCATCAAGATTCTTGTTGGAGGAGTTCAAGTATCTTTTCTTCTTGCATCTGGAAGTGCAAATAATTCTCCCTTTTCTTGTGAAGTGGAGTTTTGCATTTCTTTGTTCTTCTCAGCTATTCAGACATTTGGTTGTGGCATAATTTCACCTCAAGTTTTGAGTTGTTTTGATAAGTCCACGACAAGCTTATTCTTTCGTTGTTGATTTTCTCAACAACTCCGTTCAATGCTTCCTTCTAAGTTCTTTTAGGTCCACTATTTCAATTCTTTCAGAGGCATTGCATTGTTCATCTCGTCAAGTGTCATTCCATCTTGTGAAGTTCATGTTCTATTCCTTCCATTTTCAGTCGGAGTGCTGCCCAAATTCTTTTATTCATTCCTTTTCCATCTTGTTCTAACCGGAGTGGTTTCAGAGTCTGTCTTATTCCATGAGCTTTGATTCTCATCATACTCGTCATTCCTCTTTTCTACCCGAGTTCTCTCAATTTTGTTATTCTTCTTTCTTCTGGTCTTATTTCACCTCATCCTTTTTATCTTCCTTCTCGTTCCTAAGATCTCGGGACGAGATCTCTTGTTAGTGGAGGAGAGTTGTAACGCCCCGAATCCGATGCGCCAGGTGTCTTCCAGTTATTCACTATCGTTGCCATGTCATTTGCTTGCGTGTTGCATTTTGCCATGTCATCATGTGCATTTCATCTGCATGTTTTTTCAAAACTTGCATTCGTCCGGATCCTCCAGGTTCTCTCCATTGTCCGTTCTGAGCCTCGCATGCACCTGTCACCCCTCCCAGTCCTTGTTTTGTGAGCTGCCGAAAAATGTTCCCGAAATTGGTCGAGATTTGCCGAGTGGCCTTGGTATATCACCGGTAGACCGCCCGTCAAATTTCGTTCCATTTGGAGGTCGTTTGATGCCCCAACGGTTAACCGAGTTAACCGAAAGCCCCTCTATCTTTGCAGCCCAGCACCCCTCCAAACAGCCCACCTAGCCCATCTAAACCCCCTCCATGCTCTCTGCCATTTGATCACGATCGTGTGGGCAAAAACTGCACCCCATTTGGAGCCTCCTAGCTCCCTCTACCTGTAAATATGTGCATCCTCCCGAAATTTCACGCAGATGAAACCCTAGCCCCGCTCCCCATGCGCCGCCGGACAAAATTGCGCCGCTGGACGTGTCTGCTGGACACGTCACACTGTCCAACCGGCGGCCGCCACGTTAGCCTTGCCGCCGCCTGGATCCACTCCGCCGCCTCCACGTGGGCGCCCGCCGCCCCGCGCCTCCCGCTGGCCCGCGAGGCCCACGCCTGGCCCGTGGGGCCCGTTCCCTTGCCGCCGCTGCCCGCAGGCGTCCATGCCCGAGAGCGGCGATCGCCGACCGCCGCGCTGC
>NC_041383.1:359093719-359115226 GCF_002162155.2 Triticum dicoccoides
GGCCTCGTCGCCGCCTCCGCCGGCGCCGGATCCGGCAAGGTCCGGCCAGATCCGGTCTTCCCTGCGCTCCGGTGAGCCGCCTATCAACGTCGGCCACCTCTACTCCAAGTCCGGCGAGCTCCCTCGACAAACCTTGATTCACGTGCGAAACCCTAGATCTGTTTTTGCGAGGTGAAATTTCCTCTAATTCCCTGGATCTGTAACTTTATGTGCTCATGTTCATCATGTCATATCTCCACGCTCATTAATCTGAATCATGCATACGATATTTCAAAATGTTCACTGTGAGATGCTATTCATTTCATTCCATTGTGGCATGCTTGTTTGAGTCCATTTTGATGCCCTAATCTTCGTTGCAAAACTGCTATGTGATATGAACTGCTGGAATCTGCTGAATGTTAACATCATTTATGCATCTCGTGAGTGCCACAACTTTGTCCCTGTTGATGCTATGATGATGACCTTGATATGCCCATATTCTGCTCTTCATGATATACATGTTAGTGTCCTTTTCCTTCATGTTAGGGTGCATCTTGATATCTTAAACCCTGTTGCAAAAGTGCATGTTGTTGTTAACTATTGAAAACTACTGTAACTTGCTGATTTGTCATTTTTGTTGCATTTTGTGTGTGCATCTTATGAGCATGATGTCTACATGTTCTATGAGGATTTTTATGCCATCTTTACAATGGTGCAATCCATGTATTTTTATATGCTTTGTAGTGAGTGCAGAAAGCTTGTGAAGTGGGTCAACATTCATTCTCGTCATGTTGGTTCCCACTAATTCATGAGCCATATGTTTGTGATGCCATGATGTTATTTTCTCTTTGTTATGTGTACTTTGATGCCATGCCCTTGGTTTCTATGCTTACTTGCTTTAGCTTGTCTCTTTCTTGCTCTCAAGTTGCCATCATATTAACTCTGCTCATGGATATGCTGCTGTGTTATTAAGTTGCATTTTACTTTGATCATATTGGTTTAATCTTGATGCCTATGAACCTGAACCTTTAATAATATTTGAAGTGTGTTATATGTACATGAAGTGAATGTCAAGTTTGTGCTCATAAGATTCCTGTAGCATGTTGTTTTGATGTTTGCAAAGTGCCTACTTGCCGTTTTGGACAGATTGTTGTTATATCTTGTTTGGAGTGTATGTGTTGCACCGTTGCTCCGTTTGGAGTGTGCTTTGTATGAAACTTGCTTAGTTTTACATGTAGCTTCATATTACCTTGTTGCATTCATGTTTTGAATGTGTTTGCTTGATGTTTGTATGTCTTTTACATCAATGCCACGGTTAACTTGTTTTGCTCATATCTTCTAGGCCGTAGCTCCGAACTAAATTAACTTTATATGTAACTTGACTAGAATTTCATGTAGATAATCTTGGTGCATCTTAACTTGCTGAGTAACAACTTGAACATAAGGTTTATTCAGATCTGGACCAATTTCGAAATTTGCATATGACTTACCGGAATTGTTACATGTTGCTTCCGGCCTCATTTAAACTTGCTTTGATGTGTTGCTCTTGTATGCATCATCTCTTGCCAGGAGTAGCTGCATGTAGCCTTGTCATGTGTCATGCTTGGTTGTGCATCATGTCATGTTTATGTATTGTGTGTTTACCGTGTGTTTACTTCTTTCTGGTTGTGCTTCTTCTTGATAGTTCCTGTTTTGTTGCGATCGTGAGGATTCGTTCGTCTATGCTTGGTCCGTATTCGTGGCTTCATCTTCTTCATGGACTCGTTCTTCTTCCTAGCAGGATTTCAGGCAAGATGACCGTCACCCTAGATCTCACTACTATCATTGCTATGCTAGTTGCTTCGTTCTATCGCTTTGCCGTGCTACCTATCTCTTGTTGTTCAAGCCTCCCAAACTACCATGTCAGCCTCTAACCTTTTCACCCTTCCTAGCAAACCGTTGCTTGGCTATGTTACCGCTTTGCTTAGCCCCTCTTATAGCGTTGTTAGTTGCAGGTGAAGTCGAAGATTGCTCCATGATGGACAGGATTATGTTGGGATATCACAATATCTCTTATTTAATTAATGCATCTATATACTTGGTAAAGGGTGGAAGGCTCGGCCTTATGCCTGGTGTTTTGTTTGACTCTTGCCGCCTTAGATTCCGTCATACCGGTGTTATGTTCCTTGATTTTGCGTTCCTTACGCGGCCGGGTGTATGGGATCCCCTTGACAGTTTGCTTTGAATAAAACTCATCCAGCAAGGCCCAACCTTGGTTTTAACATTTGCCACCTAAGCCTTTTTCCCTTGGGTTCTGCAGACTCAAGGGTCATCTTTATTTTATACCCCCAGGCCAGTGCTCCTCTGAGTGTTGGTCGAAACTAGAGCACCGTGTGGTACTGTCCCTTGGCAACTTGGGTTATGTTGGTACTTGTACGCTTAGCTTATCTGGTGTGCCCTGAGAACGAGATATGTGCAGCTCCTATCGGGATTTGTCGGCACAGTCGGGTGGTCTTGCTGGTCTTGTTTTACCATTACCGAAATGTCTTGTAACTGAGATTCCAAGACTGATCGGGTCTTCCCGAGAGAAGGAATATCCTTCGTTGGGCGTGAGAGCTTATAATGGGCTAAGTTGGGACACCCCTGCAGGGTTTGATCTTTCGAAAGCCGTGCCCGCGGTTATGTGGCAGATGGGAATTTGTTAATGTTCGGTTGTAGAGAACTTGACACCAGATTCGAGTTAAAATGCATCAACCACGTGTGTATCCGTGATGGTCTCTTTTCGGCGGAGTCCGGGAAGTGAACATAGTTTTTGGGTTATGTATGAACGTAAGTAGTTTCAGGATCACCCCTTGATCACTTATAGCTTCTCGACCGTTCTGTTTGCTTCTCTTCTCGCTCTTATTTGTGTAAGTTAGCCACCATACATTGCTTAGTCGCTTGCTGCAACCTCACCACTATCCATTCCATACCCATTAAGCTTTTCTAGTCTTGATACCCATGGTAATGGGATTGCTGAGTCCTCGTGGCTCACAGATTACTACAACAACAGTTGCAGGTACAGGTTATGCGATGATCATGACGCGAGAGTGATGTTTGCTTGTTTTGGAGTTCTTCTTCTTCTTCTTCTTCGATCAGGGGATAGGTTCTAGGTCGGCAGCCTGGGCTAGCAGGGTGGATGTCGTTTGAGTTTCTGTTTGTGTTTCATCCATAGTCGGATGTGGCTCTTATGTATGATGATGTTGTATTCGTGTGGCATTGTATGCCTCTTGTATGTATCCCCAACTATTATGTAATGGTACGATGTAATGATATCCACCTTGCAAAAGCGTCTCCAATATGCGCTTCTATCCTTGGTGGGACCTTCGAGTTCCTTTAGGATAGGGTCGCATATTGGGCGTTACAAGTTGGTATCAGAGCCTCGACCGACCACAGGAGCCCCCTTGTTTGATCGTAGTTGGCCCTTGTCGAGTCTAGAGGAAAATTGATTTCGGGTCTAGTTATATTAGAGAGTAGGAATTCTTTTTACTCCTCAGCCCCTTCGTCGCTCTGGTCAGGAATCTTGACGTAGGTGTTTTGACTTATACTCCTCTTCCCCTTCAAGCTTTCTTTAGGATCACGTAGTTGGTTTTTCGATTGTTGGTTCTCAGCTCTTTTCATCCGGTGCATTTCTCGTAAGTTGACTCGAGCCTCTTCTTCTTTGCCAAGTTTAATCCTCAGTTGTTTTCTTTTTCCCACCCGGCCACCCCTTTTCTTCACGGAGTCGGAGTCTGTAATCGAGTATCCATCCTACTTGTGCAAAGCCTTTGCTTTCTTTCAATCGGTGTTTTCTCTTCAAGATATTCGTCGGTTCTCCCTTCCAGGTGCCTTTGTTTCCCGCCCTCCCACCCTTTTTCTTCCCGGAGTCTGAGTCTCTTTTGACCATCAATTTCATTTGTGTGGAGCCTCTTCAGTCTTCCCTCAATTGTTTCAACCGGTGAATTCTCGTCTCGTTTGACATTCTTCATCTCTTTTTCTTCTCCGGTGGACTCAATTCAAGTTTTTCGGATGATCATATTCTTTTCCTTGGATCAAGTGTTTCCCCTGCTCGTTCGCCTCTCACCAGTTTATCCTTCCGGAGTGCTCAAGACATCTCAGGAGATTCGTCTGTGTTTGAATTAATTCGAGGTTGTCACCTCATTCAAAATATTTTAAGTGTTCCGGTGCATCATCTATCTCTTCAACAATCCTATTCAATGGTGTTTTCATTTAGTGGGCCCTAACCCATAGATCTTTTCCCAGGATCTTACCTGACTCTTCTAATTATTCTGGAGTTATTCTCAAATTCTTTTCAAAGTTTGACGTAAGAATGGATTCCTTTAGTCACATGCCTTCTCCAAGTCCACTTTTGAATTATTTTCATTGTTGGCTCAACCTCTTCGCTTTTTATTCTACCGGGGTACCTCAGTAGTTTTGGTGGCGTTCCTCGTCATCATTTCAAGATAGAAGAAGAGTTTTTCCTCTAAATCTTGACCGTTGTCTCGAGGACTCGCGGTTCTAGTTTCATACTACCCTCTCGAATTATTTCATTTGTCACATATTGTTTTCTAACCATCCGGAGTATTTCAGGAGTTGATTTCTGTTTTGTTTCACCGAAGGCCATCATTCCAGCTATCGTTCTCTAGTTATCCCGGTGCATGTGTCTAGTATTCTTTAATCAACTTGTTATCTCTTCGTTCTTTTGCATCTAAATCCCCTAAGCATATTGGTTCTTCTAATTCTTCCTGGTGATTCATTCTCTTTCATCAGTCATTTTCAAATTCTTATGGTGATTCCTTCAGCATTCCTCTTCCTTTTGTTGTCATATCAATTCATTCATTCTTTCTAATCCTACAGGTGGTCCGTTGAAGACCTACCTCAAGGTTGCGCCATATAATCCTCAATTCTTTTCAAGGGGAATAAGTTGCATGCCAAATCCGGTTGTCATCAATTAAATTTGATGAAGATAAGCATAACGTAATTCTTATTCTTATTTCATCATCGTCAAGTAATCCATTTTCTTCAGAGTTTGTTTGTGATGAATAAATTCTAGTTCCAAGTGTTTTCATCTATTCTTTTTCGGAGTTCGAATTTTTCCTCAACCATTTCGTCGGAACCTCCATCTAAATCACTGCAAGGCTTCAACTTATTCTTTCAACCTTCGTTCTATCTCATCATCTTTTTTTCACCAGAGTTCTTCATGGTGGTTCATCATGATTTAATTCATTCTTCAAGAGTTCATCAAGATTCTTGTTGGAGGAGTTCAAGTATCTTTTCTTCTCGCATCTGGAAGTGCAAATAATTCTCCCTTTTCTAGTGAAGTGGAGTTTTGCATTTCTTTGTTCTTCTCAGCTATTCAGACATTTGGTTGTGGCATAATTTCAACTCAAGTTTTGAGTTGTTTTGATAAGTCCACGACAAGCTTATTCTTTCGTTGTTGATTTTCTCAACAACTCCGTTCAATGCTTCCTTCTAAGTTCTTTTCATTCCACTATTTCTATTCTTTCAAAGGCATTGCGTTGTTCATCTTGTCAAGTGTCATTCCATCTTGTGAAGTTCATGTTCTATTCCTTCCATTTTCAGTCGGAGTGCTGCCCAAATTCTTTTATTCATTCCTTTTCCATCTTGTTCTAGCTGGAGTGGTTTCAGAGTCTGTCTTATTCCATGAGCTTTGATTCTCGGCATACTCGTCATTCCTCTTTTCTACCCGAGTTCTCTCGATTTTGTTATTCTTCTTTCTTCTAGTCTTACTTCACCTCATCCTTTTTCTCTTCCGTCTCGTTCCTAAGATCTCGGGACGAGATCTCTTGTTAGTGGAGGAGAGTTGTAACGCCTTGAATCCGATGTGCCAGGTGTCTTCCAGTTATTCACTATCGTTGCCATGTCATTTGCTTGCGTGTTGCATTTTGCCATGTCATCATGTGCATTTCATCTGCATGTTTTTTCAAAACTTGCATTCGTCCGGATCCTCCCGGTTCTCTCCATTGTCCGTTCTGAGCCCAACCACACTCGTATGCACCCATCACCCCTCCCAGTCCTTGTTTTGTGAGCCACCGAAAAATGTTCCTGAAATGGGTCGAGATTTGTCGAGTGGCCTTGGTATATCACCGGTAGACCACCCGTCAAATTTCGTTCCATTTGGAGGTCGTTTGATGCCCCAACGGTTAACCGAGTTAACCGAAAGCCCCTCTATCTTTGCAGCCCAGCACCCCTCCAAACAGCCCACCTAGCCCATCTAAACCCCCTCCATGCTCTCCGTCGTTTGATCACGATCGTGTGGGCAAAAACCGCACCCCATTTGGAGCCTCCTAGCTCCCTCTACCTATAAGTATGAGCATCCCCTCGAAATTTCGCGTAGATGAATCCATAGCCCAGCTCCGCTCCTGCCGCCGGACGTGTTCGCTGGACACGTCGCTCCGTCCAATCGGCGGTCGCCACGTTAGCCTCGCCGCCGCCTGGATCCACTCCGCCGCCGCCATGTGGGCACCCGCCGCCCCGTGCCTCTCGCCGGCCCGCGAGGCCCACGCCTGGCCCGCAGGGCCCGTTCCCTCGCCGCTGCTGCCCGCAGGCGTCCGCGCTCGAGAGCGGCGACCGCCGACCACCGCCCTGCCGTGCCGCCTCACCCAGCCGGCAGCCACCTCCATCGCACCGCCCCGTCGCCCGCTGGTGTGCGCCGCGCACCGCGCCGCCCGGCCTCGTCGCCGCCTCCGCCGGCGCCGGATGCGGCGAGGTCCGGCTAGATCCAGTCTTCCCTGCGCTCCGACGAGCCCCCCATCGGCGCCGGCCACCTCTCCTCCAAGTCCGGCGAGTTCGCCCGACGTACCTCGATTCACGCGCGAAACCCTAGATCTGTTTTCGCAAGGTGAAATTTCCTCTAAGTCCCCGGATCTGTAACTTTATGTGCTCATGTTCATCATGTCATATCTCCATGCTCGTTAATCCGAATTATGCATACGATATTTCAAAATGTTCACTGTGAGATGCTCTTCATGTCATTCCATTGTGGCATGCTTGTTTGATTCCATTTTGATGCCCTAATCTTCGTTGCAAAACTGCTATGTGATATGAACTGCTGGAATCTGCTGAATGTTAACATCATTTATGCATCTCGTGAGTGCCACAACTTTGTCCTTGTTGATGATATGATGATGATCTTGATATGCCCATATTTTGCTCTTCATGCTATACACGTTAGTGTCCTTTTCCTTCATGTTAGGGTGCATCTTGATATCTTAAACCCTGTGGCAAAAGTGCATGTTACTGTTAACTACTGAAAACTTCTGTAACTTGCTGATTTGTCATTTTTATTGCATTTTGTGTGTGCATCTTATGAGCATGATGTCTACATGTTCTATGAGGATTTTTATGCCATCTTTACAGGGGTGCAATCCATGTATTTTTATATGCCTTGTAGTGAGTGCAGAAAGCTTGTGAAGTGGGTCAACATTCATTCTTGTCATGTTGGTTCCCACTAATTCATGAGCCATATGTTTGTGATGACAGGATGTTATTTGCTCTTTGTTATGTGTACTTTGATGCCATGCCCTTGGTTGCTATGCTTACTTGCTTTAGCTTGTCTCTTTCTTGCTCTTAAGTTGCCATCATATTAACTCTGCTCATGCATATGCTGCTGTGTTATTAAGTTGCATTTTACTTTGATCATATTGGTTTAATCTTGATGCCTATGAACCTGAACCTTTAATGATATTTGAAGTGTGTTACCTGTACATGAGTGCCCTGTTAAATTTTGGAATTATTCCGGTTTCGTTTGGCCTTATTTACGCATTAGTTGAGTTTTTGGTCATTTAATGTGCATAATTCAAATTTGAACTACAAGCACGTGCTCCCGTGCACCAAAGTTGGTTGAAAATCACATTTGTGTCCTCGGGTGAATTTCTACTCCCATGCAAAAAATGAGAATAAGATTCAAACATCTGGGCATCGTGGCTCTGTCAAGAACATTGAGAAACTTGGTTTTAAAATCATGAAACTTGGCATGGTGTTATGTCATGGTAGTACCATGCCGTGGTAAAAAAAATTGGCCAAATAGGATCAAATTTTGGTATAAGCTTCTTGCAAATCGGAGCTTCTCTCAAGAAGGCTCGTGGTTCTGGCGTGTCACCTTTGTGTGCATAATTCAAATTTGAAATACAAGCACATGTTCCAGTGCACCAAAGTTGGTTGAAAATTCACATGTGTGTCCTCGGGTAAATTTCTAGGTTCCATGCAAGAAATGGGAATGAAATTCAAAATTCTGGGTGTCGTGGCTGGGTTGGAAACATTGAGAAACTTAGTTCTTTAATTCCTGTAAATCCAAAACATGCATGAAAATAATGAAACTTGGCTTGGTGCCATGACATGGCACCAACATGCTGTGGTAAATTTGCAGTCTGATTTGCGAAGGTGCACACATTAACAATCAACAAAGTCATTTTGGAACAAGTGCTGTCACGTTACAATCGGAAACACAAGTATTATTGAAACCATGGGCATTCTACTTACTAGTACCATTTACGTGCCGCCACGCATCCCCATTTTCTGTTAGCTAGGAGGCGCCATGCAAGGTAGCTATTTGAGTACGAGAGACGTGCAATCAGACCCCTGCGCGTGCTTATCGGGAGGAGAGCCCTTTGACCTCCATATGCCGTCAACCTCTCTCCCAAGGTCTCCATTAATGGCGCCCGAGCCTCTGTTTAATGGCGTGGCTATGTATCGCTCAATTGAGATTAAAGAGAGAAAAAATAAAATCTGACAGCATGGATCTTGATGTAAGATCCGACGGACCTATATAACATCTACTGCGACTTATAGCAAGACTGATGAATATATAAGGACGATCTTTTTTTGATCAAAGAAGGGCTTTCCCCTTCCGATTTTCATTACTGAAAACCACCACAATTCACAAGAAGTTCAGCACAACTCCAGCCTAACACGAAGGACTAAAAGTACCAGATTGAAATCGCAACATCCCAAGAGGCCAACAAAGGCCAAACATCCGCGCTAGAACCCCACATTTCACAACCGATGACACAATCCATCCTAAACCGATTATTACATCAAAAGAAACCAGGAAACTAAAGGAAGCCCAGCAGCAACTAGAAGAACAGCAACGCCAGGGTCGCCACATCAAGAGTTTTCGTCATTCCAGCCTCACAACATTGATCTTCCACAGAAAGATAAGGACGATTAATTGTCTTACATAATAAGAAAGATAATTAAAAAAGTCACATGCGGCTACGCCCGAAATACACAAGGGCAAAAGAAGAAGGAAGACAAGGATCTGGCTCGCTGATCTCTACTTTCTTGATGCGTTGCTGCAGGCCGCAGGAACTAGTCTCCCCGGTGAGCGGCGATGAGCTCTTTCGTGTCCTCAAGACGCTGCTTGAGAACATCCACGGATTCCTCCACTAGCCTTTGGCGCTCGTTCCGGAGCATGTCATTCTTGTCCATAAGTTTCTTGACGATGACGCCGGTCCTCTTCAACAAGGCACTGGTCTCCTCCTGCTCGTCTGCACTTCGGACGATCTTCTCCCTCAGCAGGTCGCGCTCGGCCCGGAGACTCTCATTTCCCTCCCTTAGTTTCCGGATGACGCCGGTAGCCTATTCAAACGAGGATTTCATGTCATCCTGCAACCTCGCCAAGCCGGAGATCTGATCCATCTGGCTAGGGATGATCGCATGCATGCCCCTGTAACAGTCGTCGCCTACCCGCGAGAAATTTTCCCAGGCCGCCGCGATGCAATGGGACATCTCTGCTGCATTCGTGGCGCGGCGGGACATCTCTGCTGCTTCCGTGGCGCAGCCGGACCAGTCTGCTGCATCGATGGCGCGGCGGGACCTCCGTGCTGTTTCAGCGGTGCGGCGGGACCTCTGTGCTGCTACTTTCGCGTGGCGGGACATGTCGGCTGCTCTCGCAGCGAGGTGGGACATCTCTCGTGCTTCCGCTTCCATGCTCGCCTCTCCCTGGTGGCAATCTCTCGACCTAGAACTCACGCTGGCCATGGCAGACGCAAGGGAAGGATGCTGAATGACTTGTTTGTTTTTGCGGATGAGGAGATGAGGAGGAATGTGCAGTCATGTTGGCATTCTAGTATTTATAACCGAGTACTAATACGCTCCTAAGTGGGAAACTGTTTAGGTTGTGATCGGTGTGAACAGGTTTGGAATTCAATATACTAGCGTGGTACTAATACGCTCCTAAGTGGGAAACCGTTTAGGTTGTGATCGGTGTGAACAGGTTTGCAATTCAATATAGCGTGGAGTAATTTGGAATGTGATGAGACGCAAGCTCAAAATTTATTGACGGTTCTAGTTTCGAAGTGCGACACTATTCCCGGATGGAGTACTTCTTTTTCTACTCCCTCCTTTCCGGTTTTATAGGGCTTATCTCAAAATTTTAGTTTTTCCATTTTATAAGGCTCAATATGGTTGTTCCCCAACACATGTTCAGATTCCAAGGTGCATTTAATCATTGCATGCAAGTATTAAGAGAAAATTGACCAATGCATGTACTTTATGCATGCATGCATTGCAATTAATGCATTGATAAACATAATTTTTGAGAAAAACAAGAGCATTAATTATGTGCTTTTGCAAACTACAAAAAATATTCCACCACTCACCATAAACCGGAAAGGAGGGAGTACTGTTGTGTACGTGCAATAACTGGCACCGTCGTATACATATCTTACGATTAATGGGGCGTACGACAGGAATAGCCGCATGGCGAGCTCTAGGCTAGTCCTTTTTTCAGATGCATTAAACCTATCTCTCGGGACTTCTCGCACGCACCATCCTGCCACCCACAAAAACTTGTACTCTGAGTTTAGTAGTATGTTACACAGGAAGAGAAGAGGTGCACGCACGCACTCGTCCTCTCACACACGCGTCTATTTTTTCTCGAAAAGGAGGATGATGACCCCCGGCCTCTGCATCTGGGAGTCACACACGCATCTGTAGCTACGAATTGTAGTGTTCTCAACCATCCGATTGGGTCTATCATGTATGTACCTATATACTAAAACATGTCTAGATACATCTATATTTTGACAAATGGAAGGCATGTATTGTGGAACGGAGGGAGTGCTTGTCATCAAAATGGATAAAAAGGGACATATCTAGAACTAAAATTCGTCTACATACATCTCCTTTTATCCATTTTGATGACAAGTAGTACTTCTTACCCAAAGGAACTTTATATCCAACAGACACAAAATATCCGTTCGACTATTGGAAATTACTGATCCGATGTCGAAGTAATTGCTGCAGCGCTACCAAAACCCACCATTTCTTAAGCTAAAGTAGACCAAGGTAATCCCTATATTAGCATATTACTAAGATAAATAGAAGGCACTATCGAAACATTTAGGACGTGAGCTTGTCAATCTGAATGTGGAGGGACACAAGCTTAGCCCTGGCCAGCAGCTTGGGCGGAACTGTCAAGAAGGTCAGCTCCTGCACGTCGACGTCGCCGGGATCCTTGCTGCTTGTCACCTCCATTTCCACCTTGACGGCGTCAGTCGTGCCTTTGGGCTCCCTCGGCGGGCCGTTCGCCCACAACTTGGCCAAGTAGTGCGGCAGTGGGGACGCCCCCGATCTGATGCAGACCGACACGGCGATAGGCGCGCCGATGTCGAGCATGCCGCCGACCAAGAAAAACGCGTAGCGGTCCTCCTTCGCAAACAGCAAGAGCCGTGGATCCAACAGTGGCACTTGCAGCTGGAGCACCTTGCCATACTGGATCCTGTGCACGGGCATGGGATGCGCAGTGCTGATGTGGTGGTAGAGCGCCGGCGGCGGGCCTTCGTAGCCGCATACGGGCACGGGGCATTTGCAGGGCACGAGCGGACACACGCTCTGGTGATCGGCGAGCTTGTGGTAAGTGACGTAGAGCCCACAGCCTTCGTGCGGGCACTCCACCCTCACCGATGAAAGGACGGAGTCCACCGTCGTGTTCCGCACGTCGAAGCCACTGCCGCGCTCGCACTTTTGGCACTACCGCTGGTTCTGTGGGCGCTCGACGCGGCAGTCCGCGCAGGCCAGGTGCCCTCCCTTGCACTGCAGAAATCAATCCAACATCACATCAATCAAGAAACCCGCACCTTGCTCAATCAGCCGAACGGACGAGGTGTATTCGAACCTCATACACTGGAGGCGTCAAGGGGCAGAGGCACAAGGGGCAGTGGAGCACGGTGAGGTCCATCGAGACCTTAGAGAGCTCCATCGCCGGGTCCTATTCATGTTCGGTCTACATGATCTCGCCCTCCTCGTGCACAACCATCTCTCGACTTGGGCCGGGGTATTACAAAGCTTACCGTCACATATTTTATACTCCCTCCATTCCTAAATGTACTCCCTCCGTTCGGAATTACTTGTCTCCGTAACATAATAAATGTGATGCTACTATGTGTCATGCATGGCAATAAATGGGACCATCTATGATACTCCCTCCATCTAGGTGTGTAAATCATCTTACGAAAACCAAATAATCTCAAAACACTTAGGCGCGGTGCATTAACTTCTATCTCGTTTTTTGTTTTTTGACATATCAACCAATAAGAGATGAGGGTGTGCATGTTTTTAATAACTTAAGGCTATCAAACACGACATGCAGTGGTTAGTTCATTGCATGAAGTACTATTAATTAGCAAATAAACATTAATGTCTCTCGTTTTCTCCTCCTCCTTGGTCACAGTGCACAACCTAAGATGACTTACTCACCTAGAAGGAGGGAGTACTAATCTATGATATTATGCACTATAGAGGTAGTAACATAGACTAGTCACGTATGCATGTTACTAGTCTAAGTTACTCCCCACTATGACCAGCCTAATTCCGAACGGAGGGAGTAAGTCTTTATAGAGATTTCACTAGGTGGACTACATACGGAGCAAAATGAATGAATCCACACTTAAAATGCATCTATATACATCCGTATGTAATTCATAATGGAATCCCTACAAAGACTTATAATTTACTACCTCTGTCCGAGTTTATTGGTCCCCATTGTATTTCATGCCAAATTTTGACCATAGATTAAACTATGAAAATGTTCACGCATGTCACCAAACATTATATTTTTCAAAACTATGTTCAAATACGAATCCAATGAGATAATTTTTCTTGACATGCATTATCATTTTGTTAGTTAAATCTTTAGTCAAAATTTGGCACAAACTATAAAAGGGACCTATAAACCAGGACGGAGGTAGTAGGAACGGAGGGAGTACTACTTCAAGGTGCATTAAATCAACACATGCAAGTACTATCAAAAGAAGAGTCATGGCATGCATGCATGCGTTGTAATTAATGCATCGGTAAACGCAAATTATCGAAATATATTGAGTGCAGTGCTTCGATGTGTCGCGTCAACTCGTACATCAACGAGAAGTTTGATTATCCTCTCCCTCGCGGACTTAACTGCACCTGCCTTTGGCTGTATGACAGGTTGGCCACACTCCTGTCGGGCCCACCTGTCATACACGCAAAGACAGGAGCGTCCCTCCCTCGCCCATGAGCGTGGTGGCTGGCAAGACTAGGAGAAGCTTTCGCTACACGCTCTCCCTCTCGCACGCGGTGGACATGCAGCAGTTCAATCGGTGTCAGATGGCCAGAAGCGTACTATAGTACTCCTCCAGTGCAGTAGTACACCATCATTGTTCGACTTCCCGAAGAGGCAAAGAGCCAAGCGCAGCCCGGACGCTCGTGTGGCAGTTTCATGTGTGGAGTAGTCTAGATAGCGTGTACCGTGCCTGTAAGCTTAAAATCGTTGGGGTCGGCTCCATGCTATGTGGCCGTCTTGAAGTTTTTTTTTAAAAATAAAATAGTCTTCTGGCCCTACCTGTCACCCTGGTGATTATAGTTTGCACGCTCATCTGGTCAAGACAGGAATATATATTTTATTTTATTTTCGAAAAGGGGGGACTCCCCGGCCTCTGCATCAGAACGATGCATACGGCCACATATATTTTAATTTGTGGTGGGTAAATGTTAGAGGTTGCAGCAAATATATTGTACACTGCGGGTCTTTCAGCCAAGTTTAGAGGCAAGCATGTGGGGCCAGTGCTATGACGTGTCGCGTCAACTCGTAGAACGAGGAGAAGCTTGATTTTACTACAAGCCTTCTCCCTCGCCCATGCGCGCGGTTGCTCGCAAACCAGGACAGGCTTTTGCTTAGTAGTAGTACTTCTACAACAAGCTATCTGGCCCGCTCGCGGTGGACGAACATGCAGCAGTGGATTCGACACTGTAGAAGCAGTAGTAGTAACATCATTGTTTGTCTTCTCGAAGAGGTGAAGAGCCAAGCGCAAACCGAATGTTGCAATTGTGAACATTGGAGCACGCATATAGCCAGGCTCTTGCATGAGACAAAATTGCTATGTGAGCCCACTATTGTACTAGTACGTACAACTACTTCCTAGTATATCCCTGTAAACCAGAAAGGAGTATTTGCCCTTCTAGAGATTTCAACAAGTGACTAGACTACACCGAGACGGAGTACATATGGAACAAAATGAGTGAATCTGCACCGTAAATAAATACGTACTAGTTCTATAATTTTCCTCTCCGAGGTGCACAATATTGAGTATACTGACTAGTCTCTTTTTGACACGCATTTATGTTTTTTTTGACACAATACAGACGCAAGCATTCATATACACGCGCATACACTCACCCCTATGAACGCACACACGCACGACACTATCATCTTGAAATTTACGAAGTCACCATAGGCACCTCATCGTCGACGGGTCCATAGGTGCTTGAATGCCAAGGAGGAAGAGGGTAGCGGTTCCCGAGATGTTGAATGGTCAATGATGCATCCTCAATTACATGCAGAGGGAATTAATTGGAGAAGCAGACTAGAGCCAGCATGATGTGAATGCAATAGAGTTTGGACTCTCATATAATTAAGGCGCCCCACCACTCCAATCCATCTACTCCCAAGTCTCTGCGCAACACTGCTCACTCCAATCCAAGACCAAGTGACCAGAAGCCACAAGCACCTATGGAGGCGATGGACGCGAGCGGCAGTCGGCTATGCCAAATAATCCAAGGCACCGGCCTGCAGCCCCGCACCATGCAGCGTTTCCAGACGGTGCTGGCGACCGCAGACATCATAGCCCTCGCTGACACTGGCTTCGCCTCTCGCATGGACGACATGATGGTCAACTCCATCCGCAAGTTCACCGCTGTCAAGAAGCACGCGGATGACCTTGCCGTACTGCTCCAGCCCGTGCGCCCAGGCTCCTCATTGCCTGCCACCCTCATCGGCCTACATGGTGATGAACTCTTTCAAGCCCTGGTGGCCCTGCAGGTGCCGGAGGTTGCGACGAAGAATGTGCACCTCGAGGCCGCGCTCGCCGCGTAGCGCCTTGCCATGCAAGAAACCATCGACCTGCACATCCACGTCTACGAGGAAATCGTCTACATAGCCCACTACAAGGCAATCAAGGACAGAAATACGTTGGCCTTCTTCCTGCGGCTGGAATCTGTGGATGCCATTGTTCAGAAGCACGTCGACCTGGCCACAAAAGCCGCTGCCCTGAGTCGAGGAGGTGGACGTCGTCGATGGATGCATCTCTTCTTCTTGCCTCCTGTAACCAGCACTGCATCACCTCGTGGCCTTAATGTTTTATTAGTATAGTACTCCCTCCGTTCCCAAATATAAGTCTTTCTAAAGATTCCAGCAAGTGACGACTACATACGGAGCAAAGTGAGTGAATCTACACTCTAAACTATGTCTTCATACATCTGTATGCTGTATTCCATTTGAACTACTCCCTCCGTCCGGGTTTATTAGGCCTCTCAGCATCACAAGCATGTCCCTTTTTATAAGGCCTCGTTTTGGAAAGGTGCATGCATGCAACCATTTCATTGGTTGCATTGAAAGTCATTGTTGTTGGTGCCATGTCTAGGAAATTAATACACTTCATGCGTGTTTTTTCATTGGCTGCATGCATGTGAGAGAGTGCATCGGGAGTGAAATGGAAGAATTAATGTGTGCAAATTACAATATATCTTGGTCTAAGAGAAGTTGTCTTTAGGCCTAATAAACTCGGACGGAGGAAGTAGTATCTAAAAAGGCTTATATTTATGAACGGAGGGAGTATATGGCATTTTTTATTCCAGTCATAACGTATTCACTGTGAGGTGGGGCCGCAGTTGAGCAAACCCACCCCACCCACCGGGCGTCGGCCGAGTTTAGAGTTAGAAGAGAGAAACGAGGGAGGAGAGCTAGCTGTAGCACGGACGCTGTTGTCAGATGGGACTCGTGTTTATAGAATAGGAGTACTGAGCACTCATGCCTCTTCTTTTTATGAGGGAAAAATTAGTCGTATGTCTAGTACCACTAGTTGGGTGCGTGCGACCTATAGCTATCATAACTTTAGGTCTACTTTTCAAACCGCGGCTATGCTTCAGAGTACATATTTTTTCACGCATTTATCCTCCTATATGTACCCCTAGGCTATTTCCACGCGCTCCCATTCGCCGAGATGTGGGACATAGAGCATCTGGGTCGTAGTGCATGCACGACTCGAAGCATATGCCGGGGTACTTTACATTTCAGACCTCATAAATTACATGCAAACCCCCCGCAGAAGAATAAATAAATCAATGAATTACTACATGAAACCGGATTATTTTCATGGAAACCGGAGCACGTTCATTAAATTTTGGACATAACACCTTTATAAAAAATGACCAGACCTAAACCAGTCTAAGGGCCTCTTTGATTTTTCCCGAAAAAAGAGCCTCTTTGATTCGCAGGATACTGAAAACACAGGAATGGGGAAAGTATGATGGAGATGAACCGAGACGAGGTGAACTCTAACTCAGCTAGAGGTTAGAGTTAGATTCTAACCCTGAACTAACTCTAAACCAAAGAGGTGTATGGATGGCAGGGTTAGATTGACAATAAATGCTCTATCTCAATCATTTGACTACTTTGGACTCTATTTTTAGTCAGACTAATATAAGTCCCTTGGATCCAAGCACCCTCTTGGTGTGGCAGGCTCTTCTATGGCCTCCTCCCGCTCACAATTGACATAAACGAACCACCTATACAAATCAAGCATGCAAAACATGATAATTTTTTTACTTTGTCCATACAAATGTGATATCCCACTTAAACATACAAGTCGTCAATCAAGCTTCACAAAATAAATAAACACTTCATGAAACAAAGAATGAGCTAACTCATCACGGAAGTCGTTCACGATAGGGAGGGAGCCCGGAGCCCTTCACGCACCGAGGGAGGAGCTCGCCATCGTCGCTCTGGAGGAAGGCTCTATAGAGCCCAAGCCCCGAGAACCCCTCCGACGCCGGCCCTTGCGAGTTGAGGTCGACACCGGCATGGGTAGCAGGGCTGCTTGCCGCCGACTGGGAACTTAATCTTTGGGCCTCCAGAAATAATGCAAGCCTGTAACTAAAATACCTAGAAAGGTGAACTGAATCTTTGGGCCTCTAGAAATAATGCAAGCCTGAAACTGAAATACCTAGAAAGGTGAACTGAATCTTTGGGCCTCTAGAAATAATGCAAGCCTGAAACTTAAATACCTAGAAAGGTGAACTGAATCTTTGGGCCTCTAGAAATAATGCAAGCCTGAAACTGAAATACCTAGAAAGGTGAACTGAATCTTTGGGCCTCTAGAAATAATGCAAGCCTGAAACTGAAATACCTAGAAAGGTGAACTGAATATTTGGGCCTCTAGAAATATTGCAAGCCTGAAACTGAAATACCTAGAAAGGTGAACTGAATCTTTGGGCCTCTAGAAATAATGCAAGCCTGAAACTCAAATACCTAGAAAGGTGAACTGAATCTTTGGGCCTCTAGAAACAATGAAAGCCTGAAATTGAAATACCAAGAAAGGTGAACTGAATCTTTGGGCGTCTACAAATAATGCAAGCTTGAAATTGAAATACCTAGAAAGGTGACCTGAATCTTTGGGCCTCTAGAAAGATTTATTACCTCCTCAAGCAGCATCAAACAATTCCATGCATGCACCACAAATCTATAGCAACTTTGATCAGGATCTACTTTTCCAAATCAGAATTAGCGCTAGAGCAAGCAAGATCAATGATATGGCCGTGAGATAGAGAAGGGACGAACAAACTCACCCCTCTCGCGACCTCCCTGGTAGATGCTCCGCTGCCGCGCACGACAGAGGGAGAAAAACGACTGGTGAAGGGGGAGCAGTGTCAGGACCCCGACTCGATGTCACATCGATCTAGCTTGTAACACCTCATATCACTTTGCGGCCTCACGCATGGTATCCCCACGGGGGTTGCCTTACCTTTTCCCGGGACCGTTTGCGCCTTTTGGCTCACGTATATGATAGTGTCGCTAGCATCCATATGATAAGGAGCCCGGGCTGACATGACTAGTTTTAAACCCAAAGTGGCACAGACTTACAGGGACAGGCATCCATGACCCAGCTTCGAACATGTCGGTCATCAGCAAGTGGGTCCGGGCTGTAGCACTGGGCTAGCAGGACTCCGGTAAACCGGGCTGTAGCGGGCTAACATGACTCCGGTACTCAATGCGTGACATTTCCCCGAAGGGACAGACACAGGAACGAAGAAGGACACATGCCGGCCAGCCTAAGTGTTCCAGAGCAGTAGCAAGCTACCATGGCTCAGCGGTAACACTAGGAGACATTTCCCGGTAAGAGAGGCTACTAAAGATAAACAACTAGATAGTCAGATCCCACACATACCAAGCATTTCAATATCATACACACAATATGCTCGATATGTGCAAATACAACATGGCATCACAACATGACTCTATGACACAAGTACTTTATTTAAGGCTCAGAGAGCCATACATAACATACACATAGGCACGGGTCACACGACCCAACATTCAAGTCATACAGTCATACAAACCAGCAGCGGAAGTAGCTTGTCTGAGTACAGACAACTAGTAAAATAAAAGAGGCTTGGAAAGCCTAGCTATACTACGTGGTCCTTCACAAGCTCAGGATCACCACCTGGGCCTTAGCCTACTCATTGATGTCAACGTCTACGAAGAACCCATCAGAAGGGGTTGCAGCGTCTTCTGTAAAATGTAAATTATAGCAACATGAGTACAAAGGTACTCAGCAAGACTTACATCAGATCCTACATACATGCACATTATCAAGAAGGGTTGGTGGAGTTATTGCAGCAAGCCAGCTTTGACTCTTGGCTAGACTATCCTACGAGACTCCAACTTGAAATGGTTTTGCGTACACGAGTCCACTACTCACCACTTCAATACACTACCGAGGATCCACCTCCGTCTTCCTACGGAAGATCCATCCTCGGCACTCACACTTATCTTGAGGCTTTTAGTAGTTTCCATTTACTTGTCTATGAACTGTATAGGCAACCAAGTAGTCCTTTACCGCGGACGCGGCTATTCGAATAGATCATGATAACCCTGCAGGGGTGTACTTCTTCATACACACTCTCACCACTTACCGTCGTTTACACGACATGTACTCGGCAACCTTCAAGCGGAAGCCCAACGTGGGTGTCGGCCACGACCTACCTAATCACCTAAGTTTCCAATCCAGGTTTATCGCCTATCCAGGTTCCATCCGCAGGGAGTCCGGCCGAGGTTTCCCATACGGCCCCGAACGATGTGTACAGGGGACCGTGACACCTAACGGGTGCCCGGTATCCCCGGCCACGTACCTACCGCATCACAGCCCACCCCTCTGGTCAGCGCTGTCCACGGCCTCCAGTAGGCTACAAACACCAGAAACTACTTGCAACTCCTGGACGGAGAACTAGGGTGAATAAGAAGCCGAGAGGGTCCATTGGTTTCGGGCCCAATGCATGGTAGTAGCTGATTCTTAAATCACACATACAGATCTCAGTGCTTAAGGTCGGCTTCAATGAAACAACCCACCATGTACTCCTACATGGCCTCTCATCGATACCTTTACCAAATCGTGTTCACCACACCACTCTCATTACCGACATAATCATTTCACTCTAGCCCATCACCCAGATGAACCAGACCTGACACGACTCTAAGCATAGCAGGCATAGCAAGGTAGGAACAACACATACATATGGCTCAATCAACTCCTACACATGCTAGTGGGTTTCATCTAGTTACTGTGGCAATGACAGGTCATGCAGAGGAAGTGGGTTCAACTACCATAGCACACAGCAGTTTGAAACGCGTTGTCTTAATGCAGTAAAAGAGAGCAGGAGCGAGAACATGGGATTGTATCGATATGATCAAATGGTTGGTTGCTTGCCTGATGGTTCGATGCACTGATACGGTTCTTCGTTAGGGTAATCACGGTACTCCTCGGAGGCAGAACCTGCCACAAGAACACCGATACACAACCATCACCAAACAATGTGCAACAATATGATGCATGCATGAAACATGGCAATATGAGTGAGTTGGGCTAATGCAACTAAGACCAGAAGGGTTTGAACCAATTTGAATCAAAGATTCAAATTTCAAACTCAAACATGGCCCTTTAAAGTGTTTTTCCTTGTTCTGCATTAAACATCAAGTTAACTTGTTTAATCATGCATGAAAATAGTACAGATGGATAGATTGGATTTTTCTGATCATTTTTCATATATAATTTGTCTGATTTGGAGTTACAAAATAAAAGTTATGAATTTTTGAAGTTTAAACTATATTCTGGAATTTCCTATATTAGATTAAATCCAGAAAATCAATTACTGCGTTAGCCTGACGTCAGTGTGACATCAGCAGGTCAATGGGACACGTCCGGGTCAAACCTGACAGTGGGTCCCGCGTGTCAGTGTGATTAATTAAACTAAAATTAATTTAAACTAATCCTAATTAGTTAGCAGGGCTGGGCCCCACCTGTCATAGACTCAGGGGAGTCAACCAGGGCCCACCTGTGGTCAAACCCGGGTCGGCTGCACCGGCGTTTAGCCGCCCGCGAGCCCGACGCGGCGGCGGAAGTGATTTTTGCCGTTCCGGCAACCAAACGAGCCGCGGAGGCCACTGGAGAGGAGCTGAGGTCGAGCCGCAGCTCTTGGTGGAGTCCGGTTGGGTCGGGGTGGCCGGAGTTGGCGCCGGCGACGACTTTGGCGGCCACCGGAGTTCGGCCGAAGTCGAACTTGTCACTAGGGGGGTCGGTGAGGTGCGGGGAGTAGCTAGTTAGGTGCTGCGTGACGCGGTGAGCATGATGGACACCGTGGAGTGGCCGGAGGGTGACCGGGAGCACGTCGGCGACGAGC
This sequence comes from Triticum dicoccoides, assembly GCF_002162155.2. Classification (NCBI taxonomy): domain Eukaryota; kingdom Viridiplantae; phylum Streptophyta; class Magnoliopsida; order Poales; family Poaceae; genus Triticum; species Triticum dicoccoides. The sequence goes on from NC_041383.1 coordinate 359,114,924, forward strand.
TCCACGGTGGTGGGTGTGGTTGAGCTCCGGGAGGTCGCTACACGGCTCGGGAGCAAGAAAAGGAGGGAGGGGAAGATGGCTAAGCTCACGGGGAGTTCGACGAAGCCCTTGGTGCGGCCGGGGACGGACCGGAGCGACGACGGCGTTGAAGGGGATCTCCGACGACGGCGGTTCGGGCGAGGTCGTTGCAGTGGACTCGGGCGTTGCAAGCGCTCGGGGCTCGGCTTGCTCGATGAAGTGGACAGCGGCGGAGCTCCTGGACACGACGAGAGGACGCACGGGCGGCGGGGAGCGCGGCTACGA